>NW_026999983.1:0-9338 GCF_036934945.1 Oncorhynchus masou masou
ATCGGGATAATAATGTTTCTTTTTAAACGCAGAGACATAGCGGTTACTTTTTAGGAATGTACGCAGCCGGCCACTCCCACGGGAACAGACCTGTTCGTAGCCTCAGGTGTTCTGGAGTATTCGCTTTTAAATCCACGATTAAATAAGAAAATGGCGCTTTGGTAGCATCCTCGTAGCTTTCCATAAAGCAGGATTTCCTTCCCATCTGCTGAGCTAGGATGCTAATTTGAGTGTTAATTTGTAGTTTGTCTCTAGGATTTTTGAACAAAACCATGTAATTGGCGTTCAAACTGATGGTGCGGCTATTTTTACCTTGGTGAACCACATTCTGCACCAAGTAAAGCACGGACAGGTTTCTATGATGAGTATATTGGGTAAACGCTCGGGCAATTTTGGGATGTTCGCTACCTGCAAATAGCATATCGTCCAAAACCAGCAGATTGTTTTTATAAGGAGGTAAAAGTTCATCATCAGACAGGGATCCAAGTATTCCTTCAACAAACTTGATTTTTATTGTCTTCAACAATTCATCATACAGAGGTTGATAACAAGAATAACACCACACAACATTATCAGGCTTTTGAGATAACACATGTTCAGAATTCTCTAAAATACTTTTTACAAAACAAGTTTTACCACTATTAGACGGCCCTGTCATTAAGGCCGAAAATGGTAGTTGCAACCGGGGCTCAAAACCTTCTACAGCAGTCATTATATCTTAAGCTTTAATGACACACTGCGGCTTGTAGCAGAAGTCAGTAGCCAAAGGGCAATGTGGTCCCGTCAGGCAAAAGCAGTCTCTTGTCATAGACTACCCTGAATCTTTTAGTAAGTGGGGCATTCCTTAGATGGAAGCCCTTTTTATCAAAAAATCTCCAAGTCACTATTCCTGTCATTTATGAACCCCTCGACCAAGCATGTGATTGATTCCAAGTTTACACGCGGGGCATTTTCGTAGTTTTGAGTCACGCCTTTGGATTTCAACTCCGTGATTCTTTTTAGTCCTAAAAGCATAGCTTTTGGGGCCACAGAAGGACCATTCTGTGATATGGTCACCCTCTTCGAGTTCACTCGTTAAGCCACCCAGATAGTTGCTGAGTGGGGGCTCCAATCCCCCTGTTTGCTTACATAGACCACAGAGTCTGTGTCGTGGTAAAGAACCCGCCTCTGAAGCTGCTCCATGAGCGTGTACAGTTCAATTCGGCCATAGGCCGTGGTAAATGCTGCAAGAAACACATTTACATTCACTGGGTAGAACCTTCTTGTTATGTTGCCATTGCACCAGGGCAATGTCTTGTCTCAAGAATGAAAAATGTGAAATTTCGTATTGGTCTGAAAAAACAAATTCCAAAATTATTTGGGGTTTTAATAATCGATGTATTGTTAGCATATTATATCTCTGCGATAATTTGCCCCAAAGCAAATTTAAGTACACAATTTTGACACATTTCGTTTGGTTTTATTGACCTCTATCCTGTCAGGGTCAAGATGTGCTCTTTCTGTCGTGGATAGTCACTAATGTACCTGTCTTTGCCTCTTGATCTGTGACCGATGCAGGATAGCCTGGAAGCCATTTGCTTGCATCTCAAGAAGGTCTTGATGTACTCTTTAAAAATAGTGTCTGATTTCCTGAAAAAGTTCAACTTCAAAGATTTTGGGCCACACGATACCCCATCTCTAAAGCCTTAGAGAATTCAACTGTGACCCAAACCCCTGTCAGGGCTCTTTCTTGAACTGAGTGATCACATGGGGTTTGCTGTTTGTTTTCAATGCAGGTGCGAAGGTGCGGGGTAAGAAAAGTTTTCCTTGAGGGCCCCCTGTAAGGCAACACTGGTATAAACAAACCCCTAGGAGGGTAGACAGTTGCTTTGATCAGACCAAAATAGTTTTGAGGTAAGTCAAAATCGCAATGAATAATTTCCGGATGCCCCATAGGATAGCATGAGGAACTCATTGCATAAGGATAATGGGATGTAAAATCTACATATCCTATTGTCTCGTCGGGTTGCGCTACATACCGTAAGGTCAAAGCATTGGTACGGCCGCCATACAAGGCCTGTCGGGGTTCCAGGGGTTCTGGGGTGTCATAGCTGGAAAGGAATCTGGGTGTATCCATCTACATGGTAAGAGCCAAACGCCTTCTCCCCCCGATTCAAAACATGTTGAATAAAAATGTCTTTATCCTGGGCCAAATACTCCAACCATTGAAAGGACCCACTAGATTATGACTTGAATCGGCGTCGTTAGTTGTCAGGCGAGGGGATTGCTATAGATGATGTAGGCAGATAGTGTGTACGATAGGTTTTCATGCATGCCGATGCAATAGTTGTACAACTCCAGGGGTCAATGCCTGCACCTTTGATTACCTCTTCTCTGAATCTGAGGCACCCTTCACGAAGTATAACCACATCATTGTCACAGTATGATTCCATCTCTTTATGGTAATCAAAGTTGCCATGTCTTACTGTCTCGTACCACGTCATGAATCTCTCACGCTCTTTGGGAGACATTTGATCACACCCGTACATTTCGGGACTGGGATATGATCCGACATAATGTAGATTCTCCTCAGATGTGAAGAAGTGGGGGAACCAGCCTTTCACAGTGTTTTCAAAACCCAAGGCCTCTGCCATTTGAGCCAATCGCATGGGTAAGAAGCTTAAACTGTCAATGTATCTCTGGTTGAAGGCTGGGTCTACAAAACACAAGATTTTACTACCTTGAGCTATGACACTAGGTGCCACGCCTTGCTGTATCAAGGGGTTCAGAAGAAGGCAAGAGTCGTAGGCTCTAGCATTGTGGGCTATAAACGTGAAGTTTCTGTACTGGGGTTTTCTAAAGTGTTTTAGAAAGAGTAGTGCACAATTGGATCCTTCTGCAGACCACTTTTCCCCCTTGAATGTCGTGGTAGATACAACAATAGGTAAATGAACCCCTGATTGCTGATTTGTCTCAAAATCATAGAACACATATTTCTCTGAATGTTCATCTTCAGCAAGGGCTGAATATAACACTCGTGTGGCACTTCTTGAACCACTTCAGCGTCTCTGCTTTTCAAAGGCCCTTTACAGATTGGACAATGTATGATTCCACATGCGGTTTGGGCTATCTATTTTAAGGTTGCTTAATTGCAATGACATTTTAGGCTTCTTTTTAATGTCACAACTGCTTACAGATTTACATGCCTTGGGGTGCCATGTTTGGTATTGTGTTTTTCGTAACAGTAGGTCCAAAGAACGACATGTGCGCTGGCAATCCTCACAGGGTGTCAAGTTTAAGGGTTGCATTGGGCAATCTGCATCTGACATACTGAACAGTTATAACGGCACGAGTGCCCCCTTTCGGGTGTAGCCGGTATGGCAGGATGGACACATATGGTGCGCCTAAAAAAGCAGTGATGTTGGTAACGGCGTAGTAATGTTCGTTTTGCACATAAAAGTACAGAATCTGAGGATGCGGTTGGGGGTTTTTGGAACTTCATGAGAGCTGCATTAGCTCTACTGTGGTACAAAACCACAATCTTGATAATCAGAAAGTTTTCAAATTTGACTATGTCAGAGAAAGCCACAGCATCCTGTATACCGAGACCACGGCCGTTTGGATCTCTCTAGCCTTTTGCAATGCCGTCTGATCAGTACATCCAGGGTTAAGTAAATGCGCTAGGCCTATTGCAAAGCATAGTTTATTATCGGGATTGTGAACGTTTATGAGGTAGGCCCTTTTATTGTTCATGATTTCTGACTGCATTAGGCTATCAAGCTTCCTTCTCTGACCCCACCACCCTGGGGTTGACGTATTATTTGCACTACAAGCCGAGGGTCCGATCTGCTATGACGGCTAAATTTGACTGAACAAGGCGTTCTAGCAGCGATAAATTGTTCAAGATTTCGCCATTGGGTAAAATAAGAGATACTAAAAGGCGCAGGCTATCTCCACAAATCTCCAATTGTAAGATATCACGTGTTTCGCCATGGGAATCTCTGCCATCTCTAACAGATCGTTCAGAGTGTCAATTACCATTACGTAAAAACACAACATAGTCAAGATTCTGACTTCGCCCATAGGAAATTTAAAAACTGTCGATCTCTGTATTGTTGAATTTATTCCGGTACACAACCCAGACACGTCTATCAATACCATCTCCCTCCAGATTTTATTAGACAATTTTACACCTCAAAAACATCATGTGGCGTTTCAGACTCCACGGACATGGCGTTAAAACCAGTTGGGATGTCGCTGTTGGGGTAGCTGGTGCCGAAAATGTCTGGCTCTCACTCCGATTAATTAGGGTTATGAGGGCTTCGGGAATCTGTGATAACAGGTTTTCATCGCGTGTCCTCACTCATTCATACGTTTAATAATTTCTAGGAGTTCTGGCGGTATCTGTGATAATATGCTTTAACTGTCTCCTTGTTCCTGTAGTTCTGCCATTTGGATAATTAAGGATGTGAGTTTTGGGTATTTCTGGAATGATCCGTGTTACATATATGATTTTAGCGCCTGTATTTGCTTTTTTTAATCGGTTTGCTGTTTAACATGTGTGGAATTGTTCTATGCCAGAATAACATTCGTCTCGGTATTGTCTCTCAAGTAATGACCCCAGTCGTTTGTATACAAAATATCCTCGATTTCAAAGCCCTGGAAAAGACTGTGAAAAACCTTGCTTGTTCTATTTCAGATCCGGATGTTGACGCCGTAGAATTGTCGGGGTCAAGAAGGTTGGCGCATCACAGAATAACTGGTCGTCAACCTCTGAAATGTCATTAAAAACAGGGATATCCTCCGTTTGGTTGTTTCATTGGGAAAATCCCCAGTCGCCTTCTGTGAGCCGGAATCCCCCAGCTCTAGATGTATGTGGCCTTCTGTGAGCCGGAATCCCCCAGCTCTAGATGTATGTGGCCTTCTGTGAAAATCCCCCAGCTCTAGATGTATGTGGCCTTCTGTGAGCCGGAATTCAGATCCTAGATGTTGATGCCTTCTGTGAGCCCCAGCTCTAGATGTAAGTGGCCTTCTGTGAGCCGGAATCCCCCAGCTCTAGATGTATATGGCCTTCTGTGAGCCGGAATCCCCCAGCTCTAGAATATGTGGTCTGTGAGTATTTTCTGTGAGCCTGAATCCCCCCAGCTCTAGATGTATGTGGCCTTCTGTGAGCCAGAATCCCCCAGCTCTAGATGTATGTGGCCTTCTGTGAGCCGGAATCCCCCAGCTCTAGATGTATGTGGCCTTCTGTGAGCCGGAATCCCCCAGCTCTAGATGTATGTGGCCTTCTGTGCCGTTTTTCACCGGGGAGGAGTCTGAAAGAACATAATACATACAAAATAGGTTATTAAATATAAAAATATGTTAGATACATAAAATGTCAAATACATTTCAGGTATAATACTATATATTAACAATACATAGTTAAAATACCTCAGCTTTTTTGGCGCAGGCTATTCTGACGAATCACAGAAACCGGGGAGGGCGTGACTTTTTTAATCAAACGTTCCCGATTCTGCCAGGCGTGTATCATTGGAGTCTGAAATAAAACATTATTTGACCTTGTTTTAACATATTCTCTCAAAAGAGGTCTAACTAATAAAAGACGTATAACTAATAACAAATGTATAATGGTCTCACACCGTGTCCATGGAGCGCCGAATCGTGAAGCCTCAAGTTCCCTGCACAGTAGTAATTTTCTGGAGGTGTTGATTCAGAGCAATGCACTTGGGCCACAGTTGTGCGTTGGTTGTTGGGGCATGGAATGTAGCGAGTGGGTTGAGGTTTCCGGGGAGTTGTCTGGACGTTTAAATTCTGTTCGCGCTGGAAAAACGTTTGTGCAGAACGGGAGAATTGCATCCAAGTCACCCGTTGTGTCAGTTGTCCATAACAAAGCCTTTATCCTTCTTGGCTAAAATAGTACACAATATTTGTTTTTTTAATTTCTAAATATTCTTGGGTATGTGATTATTTGGACTTACGTCGAAAATATGCTGATGGCGATTGGCTGATTGGCTGATTGGCTGATTGGCTGCTGGGGTTTTGAAACTGAGAATCACCGTCTAACTCATTGTGTTCCAGATCCGTTAAACCTCTTAAAAGCTGTGTAAATGATGGGGACCCTAACAAATGTTAGATAATATTAACAGTTATACGATATATATACACATTAACTTATCGACAACACGCTACAGGTTCCCCAATGGCACCCCCCCACGCTCAACTCAAAAGATGGCGCACAGAATGCAAAAATATTCTTAGAAATATTTAACCTCCACACATTAACAAGTCCAATAGCTCAAATGAAAGATAAACACCTTGTTCATCTACCCAGCGAGTCAGATTTCTAAAATGTTTTACGGCGAAAACATAGCACATATGTATATCAAACCACCACAAATACACATACAATATGTAGCCATTTTGTCAAGCAAAAGACGCAGGATTAAAAGAAAAATAATTCACTAACCTTTTGAAAATCTTCATCAGATGACAGTAATAGGACATGTTACACAGTACATTTATGTTTTTTTCAATAAAATGCAATAAAATGCAATTTATATCCATAAATCTCCGTTTACGTTGAGCCATGTTCAAAAAATGCTACAGAAATGTACGGAGAAATTATAGATAGCTCCGCCAGATAACGCCAGATAACAGCAATACACATCATAAACTTTGACTAAATATACATGTTCTATATATAGTTAGAAAGATACACAGCTTCTTAATGCAACCGCTGTGTTACATTTATTTTTAACATTACAGAATTTGTTCACTAGGCAATAATCTGAGGCGGCGCTCAGATGTAAGCAATATTTCTCTGCTATGTTGGAGCCAACAGGAAATACAAAATTACAACATAAATATTCCCTTACCTTGATGGTCTTCGATCAGAATGTAGTGGAAGGAGTCAAACTTACCCAATACATCGTTTGGTTTCAAGTTGTGTCTCTGTATTAGCATATGCTAACAGCTTCAGCTGAAATGCACTCAAAATGACTTCTGGTCGCACAGTTGCGCATCAAAACTTCAAAATTACATATTATATGTCGACTAAACTGGTCAAACTAGTGCAGAATCAAGTTTTAGGATGTTATTAACGCATAAAACAAAGCATTCCGACCGGACAAAGTTGAAATTTTCAGGCAATCTGAATGCAAGGCATGATCAGGTAATATTCGCTGGGCCAGAACAAGATCTATTTTATCGCGACACCTAGTATTTCCGGCTGCCAAAAGGTCAAAGCTCGCGGGATTTTCTCCATTATCGCCTCTATTGAAAGGACACATCCCGCCGAAGACCTAGAAACGTCTCAGATCCGTAGCTGGTTGGGAAGGTGGGGGGGCGATGACATCAAAGTTGGGCCAACTTTCTGATGAGAGAGAGTTTGGGAGAATGGCTGCCCTGTGAGTTCTATGAACATTCAGACATAATCTGAACGGTTTTGTGCTTTATGTTTTTTATTCACAATAATTATTATATGCATATATTAGCAATTTTGGAGATTTATTTTCTGTTTACTATGGGCACTAATTTCCACAGGGGGCAGTAATTGTGCATAGCCTTAACAGGTTTTAAATGGGCATTTGGCCTGAAATACATACCTAAACAAATTGTTGTACCCCCGTTTTAAACACAAATAACCAAATTATTTAATATTACAATAATATCCAGACAATTTAGCGAGTCCAAATCTTAAAGCTGCGTAAATGATAGGGCCCCCTAACAAACATGAGGGTATTAACAGTTATATACAGAAATATATACACTTGAATGTGCATTTTGGCCTGAAATACACAAATAACTCGTGTTTAATATTACAATAATATCACGAGAATATTCAAACAAAACTTAAAATATATTTTTCACTTACTCACCTCCAGAAATATCCATTAGGAGGGCTTCACAGACTATGAACTACTATGACTACTACTCTGTCCTAGGACTACTGCCTGGTGTCTTACGAAGTCATTCAGAGTGCAATCTGTCCTGGCAGCTAAATATTCGGGGCTGTGGGTTTGCGCTAAAGTTGTGCTAACATAGTGTTAAAATATATGCTCCACTAGACTTGCTCCGCGTTCTGTCCTAACTAGCGAAGTACGGAATGAGTTTACAGACCGTGGTGGCATTTTTGTTGGGAGATATCATGTATGCAACACCCTGTATATTTGGTTTAGAGAACACAGGCGGTGAATTCAAACAACAGGAGGATGTCGAGACATTCTGTCTACAACCCGGGGTGGGGGCACCGGCGCCGCTGATTAGAGATATCAATGTTTAACCCCGGGGTGGGGCACCGGCTCTGATTAGAGATATCAATGTATAACCCGGGGTGGGGCACTGATCACTTCGCCCGCAGACCAGTTCTTCCAAACACATATCCGTAGACTTGAAGCGCTCAGGGCCTGTTCAATTTGACACAGCGAGTCTTATCTTAAGCCATTCTTCATCTCTATAATTTGAGAAAACTCCTGGTTCTGCTGATAAGGGGGTTTAGCCACTGTCTGAGAATATCTTAACCGTAGATTCCTCAGGTTGGTATATGAAGACATATGTCCCCACTCGTACCAAAAACTACTTTAAACATTCTGGAACTCACGCAAAACATCCTCCGGGCTTTTGTCATTGGGTTCATGACATGAGCTGCAGAGCACCCTGAGAATTGGCCTTGGAGACATATTTTTATGTTTAATATTCTGTGCTTTATTTTTAAAATCTTGTTTACTGTTCTGGGGTCGCATGCCTTGTTCTGGACTTTTATTTATAATGCGTCTCCGCCACAGCCAATACCTTTGACATTCCTGCTTCTTTAGATAGCAACCATAAGGGCAATAAAACTGGGGGTGTGGGGCCATACTCTTTCAAAAGTTCAAACACAGAACCTCCCCAGTTCAACCAGGTCCCTAGACATCAATCAGCATGACTACTTCAAAGGATGCCATGTAGATATATAATAACACACACCCTCTAACACGTGACCACAGGAACAGGATGGCCTGACCGGAGGCCCATATTTGGACATGCCCGTGCCGTCTACGTTATTCTCTCTTGTATATCCATTGGAATGGAATGTTGGTATCCTGTATATTAGACTGTGATATGTGGTTGTCCCACCCAGATATCTATATATCCATTATTTAACAGGAATGTTGGTATCCTGTATATTAGACTGTGATATGTGGTTGTCTCACCTAGATATCTATATATCCATTATTTAACAGGGATGTTGGTATCCTGTATATTAGACTGTGATATGTGGTTGTCTCACCTAGATATCTATATATCCATTATTTAACAGGAATGTTGGTATCCTGTATATTAGACTGTGATATGTGGTTGTCTCACCTAGATATCTA
>NW_026999984.1:0-17500 GCF_036934945.1 Oncorhynchus masou masou
TCTACTGACTACTGACTCTACTGACTACTGAACTATACTGACTCTACTGACTACTAGACTCTACTGACTACTGAACTCTACTGACTACTGGACTCTACTGACTACTGAACTATACTGACTCTACTGACTTCTGAACTATACTGACTACTGAACTCTACTACTGACTACTGAACTCTACTGACTACTAGACTCTACTGACTACTGTACTGACTACTGACTACTAGACTCTACTGACTACTAGACTCTACTGACTACTGAACTATACTGATTCTACTGACTACTGAACTCTACTGACTACTGAACTCTACTGACTACTGGACTCTACTGACTACTAGACTCTACTGACTACTAGACTCTACTGACTACTAGACACTACTGACTCTACTGACTACTGGACTCTACTGACTCTACTGACTACTTGACTCTACTGACTCTACTGACTACTGGACTCTACTGACTACTGAACTCTACTGACTACTAGACTCTACTGACTACTGGACTCTACTGACTACTGGACTCTACTGACTACTGAACTATACTGATTCTACTGACTACTGAACTCTACTGACTACTAGACTCTACTGACTACTGAACTCTACTGACTACTGGACTCTACTGTCTACTGGACTCTACTGACTACTGGACTCTACTGACTACTGAACTATACTGACTCTACTGACTACTGAACTCTACTGACTACTGAACTCTACTGACTCTACCGACTACTGAACTATACTGACTACTGAACTCTACTGACTGCTGAACACTACTGACTACTAGACTCTACTGACTACTGGACTCTACTGACTACTAGACTCTACTGACTACTGAACTCTACTGACTACTGGACTCTACTGACTACTGAACTATACTGACTCTACTGACTTCTGAACTATACTGACTACTGAACTCTACTGACTACTGAACTCTACTGACTACTAGACTCTACTGACTACTGTACTCTACTGACTACTAGACTCTACTGACTACTAGACTCTACTGACTACTGAACTATACTGATTCTACTGACTACTGAACTCTACTGACTACTGAACTCTACTGACTACTGGACTCTACTGACTACTAGACTCTACTGACTACTAGACTCTACTGACTACTAGACACTACTGACTCTACTGACTACTGGACTCTACTGACTCTACTGACTACTTGACTCTACTGACTCTACTGACTACTGGACTCTACTGACTACTGAACTCTACTGACTACTAGACTCTACTGACTACTGGACTCTACTGACTACTGGACTCTACTGACTACTAGACTCTACTGACTACTAGACTCTACTGACTCTACTGACTACTGGACTCTACTGACTCTACTGACTACTTGACTCTACTGACTCTACTGACTACTGGACTCTACTGACTACTAGACTCTACTGACTCTACTGACTACTGGACTCTACTGACTACTAGACTCTACTGACTCTACTGACTACTGGACTCTACTGACTACTAGACTCTACTGACTACTGAACTCTACTGACTACTGAACTCTACTGACTACTGAACTCTACTGACTACTGAACTCTACTGACTACTAGACTCTACTGACTACTGGACTCTACTGACTACTAGACTCTACTGACTACTGAACTCTATTGACTACTGGACTCTACTGACTACTAGACTCTACTGACTACTGAACTCTACTGACTACTGGACTCTACTGACTACTGGACCCTACTGACTACTGGACTCTACTGACTACTAGACTCTACTGACTACTGAACTCTACTGACTACTGAACTCTACTGTCTACTGGACTCTACTGACTACTGGACTCTACTGACTACTGAACTATACTGACTATACTGACTACTGAACTCTACTGACTACTGAACTCTACTGACTCTACTGACTACTGAACTATACTGACTACTGAACTCTACTGACTACTGAACACTACTGACTACTAGACTCTACTGACTACTGGACTCTACTGACTACTAGACTCTACTGACTACTGAACTCTACTGACTACTGAACTATACTGACTCTACTGACTACTGAACTCTACTGACTACTGAACTCTACTGACTACTAGACTCTACTGACTACTGTACTCTACTGACTACTAGACTCTACTGACTACTAGACTCTACTGACTACTGAACTATACTGATTCTACTGACTACTGAACTCTACTGACTACTGAACTCTACTGACTACTGGACTCTACTGACTACTAGACTCTACTGACTTTACTGACTACTGGACTCTACTGACTCTACTGACTACTAGACTCTACTGACTCTACTGACTACTTGCCTCTACTGAACCTACTGACTACTGGACTCTACTGACTACTGAACTCTACTGACTACGAGACTCTACTGACTACTGGACTCTACTGACTACTGAAATTGACTGACTACTTGACTCTACTGAACCTACTGACTACTGGACTCTACTGACTACTGAACTCTACTGACTACTGAACTTGACTGACTACTGGACTCTACTGACTACTGGACTCTACTGACTACTGGACTCTACTGACTACTGGGCTCTACTGACTACTGAATTCTACTGACTCTACTGACTACTGACTCTACTGACTACTGAACTTGACTGACTACTGGACTCTACTGACTACTAAACTATACGGACTCCTGGACTCTACTGGCTACTGGACTCTACTGATTACTGAACTCTACTGACTACGGGACTCTACTGACTACTAGACTCTACTGACTCTACTGACTACTGGACTCTACTGACTCTACTGACTACTTGACTCTACTGACTCTACTGACTACTGGACTCTACTGACTACTGAACTCTACTGACTACTAGACTCTACTGACTACTGGACTCTACTGACTACTGGACTCTACTGACTACTAGACTCTACTGACTACTGGACTCTACTGACTACTAGACTCTACTGACTCTACTGACTACTGTACTCTACTGACTCTACTGACTACTAGACTCTACTGACTCTACTGACTACTTGACTCTACTGAACCTACTGACTACTGGACTCTACTGACTACTGAACTCTACTGACTACGAGACTCTACTGACTACTGGACTCTACTGACTACTGAAATCGACTGACTACTTGACTCTACTGAACCTACTGACTACTGGACTCTACTGACTACTGAACGCTACTGACAACTGAACTCAACTGACTACTGGACTCTACTGACTACTGGACTCTACTGACTACTGAACTCTACTGACTACTGAACTTGACTGACTACTGGACTCTACTGACTACTGGACTCTACTGACTACTGGACTCTACTGACTACTAAACTCTACTGACTACTGGGCTCTACTGACTACTGAATTCTACTGACTCTACTGACTACTGACTCTACTGACTACTGAACTTGACTGACTACTGGACTCTACTGACTACTGGAATTGACGGTTCACAATGCTCTGCATCCTTGGTTTAGCCCTAGTCTCTCTCTCTCTCTCTCTCTGTCTCTGTCTCTGTCTCTGTCTCTGTCTCTCTCTCTCTCTCTCTCTCTCTCTCTCTCTCTCTCTCTCTCTCTCTCTCTGTCTCTCTCTCTCTCTCTCTCTCTCTCTCTGTCTCTGTCTCTGTCTCTGTCTCTCTCTCTCTCTCTCTCTCTGTCTCTCTGTCCCTCTCTCTTTCGCCATTTTGTTTCTGAACAATAGTTTCATCAATAACCTCTTTCTTTTTTTTCTATATGTAAGTACTCAGGGGCTAACAGATTTCCAAAGTCACTTTGAGTCCGACATCATTTGTGTGGGAAGGCTGCACCATGGGGGAATAGGAGCTTTTATCACACAGGCCTTCTTTGCAGCGTAGAGACGCACGCGGTGTGAATTCCAGGCAGTCTATAGATCAACCCGTTTCCAACTGGGAATTTGAAGAAGTTTGAAATGTGCAAAGATCACATCCCCAGAGATTACTAATAAGATATAGTTGGGTTTTTTTTCAGCTTTTAAATCTATGGTGGATGTAAATTATAAAGTCTGGTCCACGAAGGAAGAATTGTGGTGTTGTTTGAGTAGAGCAATATGCTTTTAGTTAAGCAATATGCCTTTAGTTAAGCAATATGCTTTTAGTTAAGCAATATGCCTTTAGTTAAGCAATATGCTTTTAGTTAAGCAATATGCTTTTAGTTAAGCAATATGCCTTTAGTTAAGCAATATGCTTTTAGTTAAGCAATATGCCTTTAGTTAAGCAATATGCCTTTAGTTAAGCAATATGCTTTTAGTTAAGCAATATGCCTTTAGTTAAGCAATATGCCTTTAGTTAAGCAATATGCCTTTAGTTAAGCAATATGTTCTTGAGTCTTCTTTTTGCGAATAAATATGTTTTTCAAGTGAATGAGAGCTTTGGCTGTTCTTCAAGTGTATAGAAAACAGAAGGTTGGTACCCGTTTAATCGTGATCATGATTCCCGTTGCAGGGAGAAGCCATTTCGTTAATTAATATTATTTGTGTTTTAGCTCGTTTCTTTAGTTCTCCGACAGAACTAGCATACTTGTTGATATCAGTCAGGAGGAGGAGTGACTATTGGCAGAGTCGAACTAAGGATGTGTCCCAAATTTCAACAGATGCTCTAGTCGAAAGAAGTGCCCCATTTAGGACACACATTGAAATGAAATGTACTTATTTTAATTGAATTTTGAATTTTAATCAGATCGCGATTTCATCCTAGTGTTTTAACCTTTGACCATTCCTTTACACACACCTTTGATCAACAGCAGATTTAAATATGTGGCCTGGAAGTCAATCAACAAAGCGAGTAGTTTATCACCTTTAACCTGATTATTATCGCTCTGAGATGAGTCGTAATGATTTAATGAGCTGGCTGTCAATACCACTGGTCCCAGAGGTAATATACACCGATATATATATATATATATATATATATATATATATATATATATATATATATATATATATATATATTACAACAACCTTAAATGTTCATCGCAGAATGTCGATTTAATAAAACGCTTTCTTTTTTGTAAAACAATTAAAACCTTTAAATGAAGTCAAACTTAATGGATAAAGAAGAAGAAAAAAATACACAATTTTTTTCCCCTTTTTGTTTTATTAATAGTTATTAATATTTATTTAGTTGTTTCCTACATTTTGTTTTCACATTTAGCATTTTGTATTATAACGGAGTTTCACTATCACTAACACATTAAAGGATGATTTTTCTCTACCGTCTCTACGACTCAGCAGTCACTCCTTAAATCATACAAATGGAAAAGGACTAAAATGCGTTAATTAGAGTTCGAGACGGGTCGGTTGAGCTCCTGATTTTAATGCCTTTAGAGAAATGAGGTTTGGCGAAGCTGGGTTCTTTTCACCCTGGTAATTGGTTGAAGCCTGGAGGTTTGGTAGTTTCTTCCCAAAAATATTGGTTTACGGTACGTGCTTCTCCGTTACCTTGTTGTTGAAATACATACAGGGGTGAGTCATGCCTTGTTGTTGATAGACAGATAGGGGTGAGTCATGCCTTGTTGTTGAAATACATACAGGGGTGAGTCATGCCTTGTTGTTGATAGACAGATAGGGGTGAGTCATGCCTTGTTGTTGAAATACAGACAGGGCTGAGTCATGCCTTGTTGTTGAAATACATACAGGGCTGAGTCATGCCTTGTTGTTGAAATACAGACAGGGTGAGTCATGCCTTGTTATAGAAATACATACAGGGCTGAGTCATGCCTTGTTGTTGAAATACAGACAGGGTGAGTCATGCCTTGTTGTTGATAGACAGACAGGGGTGAGTCATGCCTTGTTGTTGAAATACAGACATGGCTGAGTCATGCCTTGTTGTTGAAATACATACAGGGCTGAGTCATGCCTTGTTGTTGAAATACAGACAGGGTGAGTCATGCCTTGTTGTTGAAATATAGACAGATAGGGGTGAGTCATGCCTTGTTGTTGAAATACAGACAGGGGTGAGTCATGCCTTGTTGTTGAAATATAGACAGATAGGGGTGAGTCATGCCTTGTTGTTGAAATACAGACAGGGGTGAGTCATGCGTTGTTGTTGATAGACAGATAGGGGTGAATCATGCCTTGTTGTTGAAATACATACATGGCTGAGTCATGCCTTGTTGTAGAAATACATACAGGGATGAGTCATGCCTTGTTGTTGAAATACAGACAGGGTGAGTCATGCCTTGTTGTTGAAATACAGACAGGGGTGAGTCATGCCTTGTTGTTGATAGACAGATAGGGGTGAGTAATGCCTTGTTGTTGATAGACAGATAGGGGTGAGTCATGGCTTGTTGTTGATAGACAGATAGGGGTGAGAAAATGCCTTGTTGTTGATAGACAGATAGGGGTGAGTCATGCCTTGTTGTTGAAATACAGACAGGGTGAGTCATGCCTTGTTGTTGAAATACAGACAGGGGTGAGTCATGCCTTGTTGTTGATAGACAGATAGGGGTGAGTAATGCCTTGTTGTTGATAGACAGATAGGGGTGAGTCATGCCTTGTTGTTGATAGACAGATAGGGGTGAGTCATGCCTTGTTGATGAAATACAGACAGGGGTGAGTCATGCCTTGTTGTTGATAGACAGATAGGGGTGAGTCATGCCTTGTTGATGAAATACAGACAGGGGTGAGTCATGCCTTGTTGTTGATAGACAGATAGGGGTGAGTCATGCCTTGTTGTTGATAGACAGATAGGGGTGAGTCATGCCTTGTTGTTGATAGACAGATAGGGGTGAGTCATGCCTTGTTGTTGATAGACAGATAGGGGTGAGTCATGCCTTGTTGTTGATAGACAGATAGGGCTGAGTCATGCCTTGTTGTTGATAGACAGATAGGGGTGAGTCATGCCTTGTTGTTGAAATATATATAAGGGTGAGTCATGCCTAGTTTTTGAAATACATATAGAGGTGAGTCATGCCTTGTTGTAGAAATACATACAGGGGTGAGTCATGCCTTGTTGTTGATAGACATATAGGGGTGATTCATGCCTTGTTGTTGATAGACATATAGGGGTGAGTCATGCCTTGTTGTTGAAATATATATAAGGGTGAGTCATGCCTAGTTTTTGAAATACATATAGAGGTGAGTCATGCCTTGTTGTAGAAATACATACAGGGGTGAGTCATGCCTTGTTGTTGAAATACGTACAGGGATGAGTCATGACTTGTTGTAGAAATACATATAGGGGTGAGACATGCCTTGCTGTAGAAATACATACAGGGGTGAGTCATGCCTTGTTGTTGAAATACATATAGGGGTGAGTCATGCCTTGTTGTAGAAATACATATAGGGGTGAGTCATGCCTTGTTGTTGAAATACATACAGGGGTGAGTCATGCCTTGTTGTTGAAATACAATCAGGGGTGAGTCATGCCTTGTTGTAGAAATACATACAGGGGTGAGTCATGCCTTGTTGTATAAATACATATAGGGGTGAGTCATGCCTTGTTGTTGAAATACATATAATGGTGAGTCATTCCTTGTTGTAGAAATACATACAGGGGTGAGTCATGCCTTGTTGTATAAATACATATAGGGGTGAGTCATGCCTTGTTGTAGAAATACATACAGGGGTGAGTCATGCCTTGTTGTTGAAATACATACAGGTGTGAGTCATGCCTTGTTGTTGAAATACATTCAGGGATGAGTCATGCCTTGTTGTTGAAATACATACAGGGGTGAGTCATGCCTTGTTGTTGAAATACATATAGGGGTGAGTCATGCCTTGTTGTAGAAATACATATAGGGGTGAGTCATGCCTTGTTGTTGAAATACATACAGGGGTGAGTCATGCCTTGTTGTTGAAATACATTCAGGGATGAGTCATGCCTTGTTGTTGAAATACATACAGGGGTGAGTCATGCCTTGTTGTTGAAATACATATAGGGGTGAGTCATGCCTTGTTGTAGAAATACATATAGGGGTGAGTCATGCCTTGTTGTTGAAATACATACAGGGGTGAGTCATGCCTTGTTGTTGAAATACATTCAGGGATGAGTCATGCCTTGTTGTTGAAATACATACAGGGGTGAGTCATGCCTTGTTGTTGAAATACATATAGGGGTGAGTCATTCCTTGTTGTATAAATACATACAGGGGTGAGTCATGCCTTGTTGTAGAAATACATACAGGGGTGAGCCATGCCTTGTTGTTGAAATACATACAGGGGTGAGTCATGCCTTGTTGTTGAAATACATACAGGGGTGAGTCATGCCTTGTTGTATAAATACATACAATGGTGAGAAATGCCTTGTTGTTGAAATACATATAGGGATGATTCATGCCTTGTTGTTGAAATACTGTTGTCAGATATCTAAACATCAGAGTGATTTAATATCACCATCCCTATAGTCAGATATCTTGTCTAATATCACTATCCCTGTAGTCAGATATCTAATCTAATACCACCATCCCTGTAGTCAGATATCTAATCTAATATCACCATCCCTGTAGTCAGATATCTAATCTAATATCACCATCCCTGTAGTCAGATATCTAATCTAATACCACCATCCCTGTAGTCAGATATCTAATCTAATATCGCCGTCCCTGTAGTCAGATATCTAATCTAATATCACCATCCCTGTAGTCAGATATCTAAACTAATACCACCATCCCTGTAGTCAGATATCTAATCTAATATCACCATCCCTGTAGTCAGATATCTAATCTAATATCACCGTCCCTGTAGTCAGATATCTAATCTAATATCACCGTCCCTGTAGTCAGATATCTAATCTAATATCGCCGTCCCTGTAGTCAGATATCTAATATTACCATCCCTGTAGTCAGATACCTAATCTAATATCACCATCCCTGTAGTCAGATATCTAATTTAATATCACCATCCCTGTAGTCAGATACCTAATCTAATATCACCATCCCTGTAGTCAGATATCTAATCTAATATCACCTTCCTTTTAGTCAGATATCTAATCGAATATCACCGTCCCTGTAGTCAGATATCTAATCTAATATCACCATCCCTGTAGTCAGATAACTAATCTAATATCACCATCCCTGTAGTCAGATACCTAATCTAATATCACCATCCCTGTAGTCAGATATCTAATCTAATATCACCATCTCTGTTGTCAGATATCTAATCTAATATTACCATCCCTGTAGTCAGATACCTAATCTAATATCACCATCCCTGTAGTCAGATACCTAATCTAATATCACCATCCCTGTAGTCAGATACCTAATCTAATATCACCATCCCTGTAGTCAGATACCTAATCTAATATCACCGTCCCTGTAGTCAGATACCTAATCTAATATCACCATCCCTGTAGTCAGATATCTAATCTAATATTACCATCCCTGTAGTCAGATATCTAATCTAATATCACCATCCCTGTAGTCAGATAACTAATCTAATATCACCATCCCTGTAGTCAGATACCTAATCTAATATCACCGTCCCTGTAGTCAGATACCTAATCTAATATCACCGTCCCTGTAGTCAGATATCTAACCATCAGATTAGTCTATTACCACCATCTCAGTGGAACGTTTTTAATCCAGATTTCACCTATCTACCTATCTGCCCTGTAATTGAAATCCTTATTCCATTCTGGAGCCCAGTCACGCCGTAGCTCTGAAATGTTCCCTGTCGTTTCACCTTTTGACTGAATTAAAATGGAATTAGTGGTAATTGGGAAGGCTTTTGGGGGATTACTTTATTTAAACAGGAAGTCTTTCTCTGTACACCTGAACGTGGAGACGAGGTAGATAAGCACTTCCCATTAAAATCCCCTCCAGACAAGACGTCAGCCGGGCCTTTACAGAGAGGTGAGGAGCTTTCAGTCCTTCATATGTTCATAATTGGACAGGGAGTTTTTCACCCTGCTTTTCCATCCTCAGTAACATTTGATTTGTAGAAGATTGATAAATTAACACGTAATACCAGTGCCGTGGCAGGCGAGGTGGACAGACACCTCAGAGTAAAACGGACCCCCTTTTGATTAAATATGAAAAGTTGATTGAATTTCATGAGTAGGAGGAGGAGGTTGGTTGGTTGGTTGGTTCAGAAATACATGACTGTGTTGAATGAGATGGAGACATTAGTCGGAGGAGGAGGAGGAGGAGACATTAGTAGGAGGAGGAGGAGGAGGAGGAGACATTAGTAGGAGGAGGAGGAGGAGGAGGAGACATTAGTAGGAGGAGGAGGTTGAGACATTAGTAGGAGGAGGAGGTTGAGACATTAGTAGGAGGAGGAGGTTGAGACATTAGTAGGAGGAGGTTGAGACATTAGTAGGAGGAGGAGGTTGAGACATTAGTAGGAGGGGGAGGAGGTTGAGACATTAGTAGGAGGAGGAGGAGGTTGAGACATTAGTAGGAGGAGTTTGAGACATTAGTAGGAGGAGGAGGTTGAGACAGTAGGAGGAGGAGGAGGAGACATTAGTAGGAGGAGGAGGTTGAGACATTAGTAGGAGGAGGAGGTTGAGACATTAGTAGGAGGAGGAGGTTGAGACATTAGTAGGAGGAGGAGGTTGAGACATTAGTAGGAGGATGAGGAGGAGGAGGAGGAGACATTAGTAGGAGGAGGAGGTTGAGACATTAGTAGGAGGAGGAGGAGGAGACATTAGTAGGAGGAGGAGGTGGAGACATTAGTAGGAGGAGGAGGTGGAGACATTAGTAGGAGGAGGAGGTTGAGACATTAGTAGGAGGAGGAGGAGGTTGAGACATTAGTAGGAGGAGGAGGAGGAGACATTAGTAGGAGGAGGAGGTGGAGACATTAGTAGGAGGAGGAGGTTGAGACATTAGTCGGAGGAGGAGGAGGTTGAGACATTAGTAGGAGGAGGAGGAGACATTAGTAGGAGGAGGAGGTGGAGACATTAGTAGGAGGAGGAGGTGGAGACATTAGTAGGAGGAGGAGGTTGAGACATTAGTAGGAGGATGAGGTTGAGACATTAGTAGGATGAGGAGGTGGAGACATTAGTAGGAGGAGGAGGAGGAGGAGGAGACATTAGTATGAGGAGGAGGAGGAGGAGGTTGAGACATTAGTAGGAGGAGGAGGTGGAGACATTAGTAGGAGGAGGAGGAGGAGACATTAGTAGGAGTAGGAGGTGGAGACATTAGTAGGAGGAGGAGGTTGAGACATTAGTAGGAGGAGGTGGAGGTTGAGACATTAGTAGGAGGAGGAGGAGGAGACATTAGTAGGAGGAGGAGGTGGAGACATTAGTAGGAGGAGGAGGTTGAGACATTAGTCGGAGGAGGAGGAGGTTGAGACATTAGTAGGAGGAGGAGGAGACATTAGTAGGAGGAGGAGGTGGAGACATTAGTAGGAGGAGGAGGTGGAGACATTAGTAGGAGGAGGAGGTTGAGACATTAGTAGGAGGATGAGGTTGAGACATTAGTAGGATGAGGAGGTGGAGACATAAGTAGGAGGAGGAGGAGGAGGAGGAGACATTAGCATGAGGAGGAGGAGGAGGTTGAGACATTAGTAGGAGGAGGAGGTGGAGACATTAGTAGGAGGAGGAGGAGGAGACATTAGTAGGAGGAGGAGGTGGAGACATTAGTAGGAGGATGAGGAGGAGGAGGAGGAGACATTAGTAGGAGGGGGAGGTTGAGACATTAGTAGGAGGAGGAGGTTGAGACATTAGTAGGAGGAGGAGGTGGAGACATTAGTAGGAGGAGGAGGAGGAGGAGGAGGAGACATTAGTAGGAGGAGGAGGAGGAGGAGGTTGAGACATTAGTAGGAGGGGGAGGTTGAGACATTAGTAGGAGGAGGAGGTTGAGACATTAGTAGGAGGAGGAGGTGGAGACATTAGTAGGAGGAGGAGGAGGAGGAGACATTAGTAGGAGGAGGAGGAGGAGGAGGAGACATTAGTAGGAGGAGGAGGAGGAGGAGGAGGAGACATTAGTAGGAGGAGGAGGTTGAGACATTAGTAGGAGGAGGAGGTTGAGATTAGTAGGAGGAGGAGGTTGAGACATTAGTAGGAGGAGGAGGTTGAGACATTAGTAGGAGGAGGAGGTTGAGACATTAGTAGGAGGAGGAGGTGGAGACATTAGTAGGAGGAGGAGGTTGAGACATTAGTAGGAGGAGGAGGTGGAGACATTAGTCGGAGGAGGTGGAGGAGGTGGAGACATTAGTAGGAGGATGAGGTTGAGACACTAGTAGGATGAGGTGGAGGAGGTGGAGACATTAGTAGGAGGAGGAGGTTGAGACATTAGTAGGAGGAGGAGGTTGAGACATTAGTAGGAGGAGGAGGTGGAGACATTAGTCGGAGGAGGAGGTTGAGACATTAGTAGGAGGAGGAGGTTGAGACATTAGTAGGAGGAGGAGGTTGAGACATTAGTAGGAGGAGGAGGTTGAGACTTTAGTAGGAGGAGGAGGTTGAGACATTAGTAGGAGGAGGTGGAGGAGGTGGAGACATTAGTAGGAGGAGGAGGTTGAGACATTAGTAGGAGGAGGAGGAGACATTAGTAGGAGGAGGAGGTGGAGACATTAGTAGGAGGAGGAGGTGGAGACATTAGTAGGAGGAGGAGGTTGAGACATTAGTAGGAGGATGAGGTTGAGACATTAGTAGGATGAGGAGGTGGAGACATAAGTAGGAGGAGGAGGAGGAGGAGGAGACATTAGTATGAGGAGGAGGAGGAGGAGGTTGAGACATTAGTAGGAGGAGGAGGTGGAGACATTAGTAGGAGGAGGAGGAGGAGACATTAGTAGGAGGAGGAGGTGGAGACATTAGTAGGAGGAGGAGGAGGAGGAGGAGGAGACATTAGTAGGAGGGGGAGGTTGAGACATTAGTAGGAGGAGGAGGTTGAGACATTAGTAGGAGGAGGAGGTGGAGACATTAGTAGGAGGAGGAGGAGGAGGAGGAGGAGACATTAGTAGGAGGAGGAGGAGGAGGAGGTTGAGACATTAGTAGGAGGGGGAGGTTGAGACATTAGTAGGAGGAGGAGGTTGAGACATTAGTAGGAGGAGGAGGTGGAGACATTAGTAGGAGGAGGAGGAGGAGACATTAGTAGGAGGAGGAGGAGGAGGAGACATTAGTAGGAGGAGGAGGAGGAGGAGGAGGAGACATTAGTAGGAGGAGGAGGTTGAGACATTAGTAGGAGGAGGAGGTTGAGATTAGTAGGAGGAGGAGGTTGAGACATTAGTAGGAGGAGGAGGTTGAGACATTAGTAGGAGGAGGAGGTTGAGACATTAGTAGGAGGAGGAGGTGGAGACATTAGTAGGAGGAGGAGGTTGAGACATTAGTAGGAGGAGGAGGTGGAGACATTAGTCGGAGGAGGTGGAGGAGGTGGAGACATTAGTAGAAGGATGAGGTTGAGACACTAGTAGGAGGAGGTGGAGGAGGTGGAGACATTAGTAGGAGGAGGAGGTTGAGACATTAGTAGGAGGAGGAGGTTGAGACATTAGTAGGAGGAGGAGGTGGAGACATTAGTCGGAGGAGGAGGTTGAGACATTAGTAGGAGGAGGAGGTTGAGACATTAGTAGGAGGAGGAGGTTGAGACATTAGTAGGAGGAGGAGGTTGAGACTTTAGTAGGAGGAGGAGGTTGAGACATTAGTAGGAGGAGGAGGTGGAGACATTAGTAGGAGGAGGAGGTGGAGACATTAGTAGGAGGAGGAGGAGGAGGAGGAGGAGACATTAGTAGGAGGAGGAGGAGGAGGAGGAGACGTTAGTAGGAGGAGGAGGAGGAGGAGGAGGAGACATTAGTAGGAGGAGGAGGTTGAGACATTAGTAGGAGGAGGAGGTTGAGATTAGTAGGAGGAGGAGGTTGAGACATTAGTAGGATGAGGAGGTTGAGACATTAGTAGGAGGAGGAGGTGGAGACATTAGTCGGAGGAGGTGGAGGAGGTGGAGACATTAGTAGGAGGATGAGGTTGAGACATTAGTAGGAGGAGGAGGTTGAGACATTAGTAGGAGGAGGAGGAGGTTGAGACATTAGTAGGAGGAGGAGGTTGAGACATTAGTAGGAGGAGGAGGTGGAGACATTAGTAGGAGGAGGAGGAGGTTGAGACATTAGTAGGAGGAGGAGGTTGAGACATTAGTAGGAGGAGGAGGTTGAGACATTAGTAGGAGGAGGAGGTTGAGACATTAGTAGGAGGAGGAGGTTGAGACTTTAGTAGGAGGAGGAGGTTGAGACATTAGTAGGAGGAGGAGGTGGAGAAATTAGTCGGAGGAGGTGGAGGAGGTGGAGACATTAGTAGGAGGATGAGGTTGAGACATTAGTAGGAGGAGGAGGTGGAGACATTAGTCGGAGGAGGTGGAGGAGGTGGAGACATTAGTAGGAGGAGGAGGTTGAGACATTAGTAGGAGGAGGAGGTGGAGACATTAGTAGGAGGATGAGGTTGAGACATTAGTAGGAGGAGGAGGTTGAGACATTAGTAGGAGGAGGAGGAGGAGACATTAGTAGGAGGAGGAGGTGGAGACATTAGTAGGAGGAGGAGGAGGAGGAGGAGGAGACATTAGTAGGAGGAGGAGGAGGAGGAGGAGACATTAGTAGGAGGAGGAGGAGGAGGTGGAGACATTAGTAGGAGGATGAGGAGGAGGAGGTGGAGACATTAGTAGGAGGATGAGGAGGAGGAGGAGGAGACATTAGTAGGAGGAGGAGGTTGAGACATTAGTAGGAGGAGGAGGAGGAGGAGGAGACATTTGTAGGAGGAGGAGGAGGAGGAGGAGGAGGAGGAGGAGACATTAGTAGGAGGAGGAGGTTGAGACATTAGTAGGAGGAGGAGGTTGAGATTAGTAGGAGGAGGAGGTTGAGACATTAGTAGGAGGAGGAGGTTGAGACATTAGTAGGAGGAGGAGGTTGAGACATTAGTAGGAGGAGGAGGTGGAGACATTAGTAGGAGGAGGAGGTTGAGACATTAGTAGGAGGAGGAGGTGGAGACATTAGTCGGAGGAGGAGGTGGAGACATTAGTAGGAGGAGGAGGTTGAGACATTAGTAGGAGGAGGAGGTTGAGACATTAGTAGGAGGAGGAGGTTGAGACTTTAGTAGGAGGAGGAGGTTGAGACATTAGTAGGAGGAGGAGGTGGAGAAATTAGTCGGAGGAGGTGGAGGAGGTGGAGACATTAGTAGGAGGAGGAGGTTGAGACTTTAGTAGGAGGAGGAGGTTGAGACATTAGTAGGAGGAGGAGGTGGAGAAATTAGTCGGAGGAGGTGGAGGAGGTGGAGACATTAGTAGGAGGATGAGGTTGAGACATTAGTAGGAGGAGGAGGTTGAGACATTAGTAGGAGGAGGAGGTGGAGACATTAGTCGGAGGAGGTGGAGGAGGTGGAGACATTAGTAGGAGGAGGAGGTGGAGACATTAGTAGGAGGAGGAGGTTGAGACTTTAGTAGGAAGAGGAGGTTGAGACATTAGTAGGAGGAGGAGGTGGAGACATTAGTAGGAGGAGGAGGTTGAGACTTTAGTAGGAGGATGAGGTTGAGACATTAGTAGGAGGAGGAGGTTGAGACATTAGTAGGAGGAGGTGGAGACATTAGTCGGAGGAGGAGGTTGAGACATTAATAGGAGGAGGTTGAGACATTAGTAGGAGGAGGTGGTTGAGACATTAGTAGGAGGAGGAGGTTGAGACATTAGTAGGAGCGAGAGGTTGAGACATTGGTAGGAGGAGGAGGTTGACACATTAGTAGGAGGAGGAGGTTGAGACATTAGTAGGAGGAGGTGGTTGAGACATTAGTAGGAGGAGGAGGTGGAGACATTAGTAGGAGGAGGAGGTTGAGACATTGGTAGGAGGAGGAGGTTGAGACATTAGTAGGAGGAGGAGGTTGAGACATTAGTAGGAGGAGGAGGTGGAGACATTAGTAGAAGGAGGAGGTTGAGACATTAGTAGGAGGAGGAGGTGGAGACATTAGTAGGAGGAGGAGGTTGAGACATTAGTAGGAGGAGGAGGTGGAGACATTGGTAGGAGGAGGAGGTTGAGACATTGGTAGGAGGAGGAGGTTGAGACATTAGTAGGAGGAGGAGGAGGAGACATTAGTAGTAGGAGGAGGAGACATTAGTAGGAGGAGGAGGTGGAGACATTAGTAGGAGGGGGAGGTTGAGACATTCTACCCACACGTCTTGTATACCTGGTGTACAAGTAAATGTTTGTTTACGTGCTGGTTTAAACGTCAGTTGGTAATAAAATGCACAAAGAGAGAAGGTTGTTGTGGCCTTCTTACACGGACGAGTCCCAAGACGAGGACTTTTTGGACGATAGGTAACTATGCCTGGTGGGAGGATGTTGTTGATGTGTTCAGAGGGTCTCTGGTTCAAGCCCAGGTTGTTGATGTGTGCAGAGGGTCTCTGGTTCAAGCCCAGTTTGGGATGTTTTCAGAGGGTCTCTGGTTCAATCCCAGGTTGTTGATGTGTTCAGAGGGTCTCTGGTTCCATCGCAGGTTGGGATGTTTTCAGAGGGTCTCTGGTTCAAGCCCAGGTTGTTGATGTGTTCAGAGGGTCTCTGGTTCCATCGCAGGGTGGGATGTTTTCAGAGGGTCTCTGGTTCAAGCCCAGGTTGTTGATGTGTTCAGAGGGTCTCTGGTTCCATCGCAGGTTGGGATGTTTTCAGAGGGTCTCTGGTTCAAGCCCAGGTTGTTGATGTGTTCAGAGGGTCTCTGGTTCCATCGCAGGGTGGGATGTTTTCAGAGGGTTTCTGGTTCAAGCCCAGTTTGTTGATGTGTTTAGAGTGTCTCTGGTTCAAGCCCAGGTTCATGCCCACATCCATCTCCTCCTCCTTCTCCACCTTCTCCTCCCCCCTCCTCCTCCACCTCCTCCTACTCCTCCAGCTCCTCCTCCCACACCTCCTCCTCCTCCACCTCCTCCTCCTCTACCTCCTCCACCTCCTCCTCCTCCACCTCCTTCCTGCTCCTCCTCCACATCCTCCAGCTCCTCCACCTCCCCCTCCACCTCCCCCCACACATCCTCCACCTCCTCCTCCACCTCCCCCACCCACAAATCCTCCACCTCCTCCTCCTCCTTCCTCCTCTTCCACCTGCTCCTCCTCCACCTCCTCCACCTCCTCCACCTCCTCCACCTCCACCTCCTTCCTGCTCCTCCTCCACATCCTCCAGCTCCTCCTCCACCTCCTCCTCCACCTCCCCTACACATACTCCACCTCCTCCTCCACCTCCTCCTCCTTCCTCCTCCTCCACCTCCTCCTCCTCCTACTCCTCCACCTCCTCCTCCTCCACATCCTCCACCTCCTCCAACTCTTCCTCCTCCACCTCCTACACCTCCTCCATGTCCTACTCCTCCTACTCCTCCACCTCCTCCTCCTCCTCCTCCAACTCTTCCTCCTCCACCTCCTCCACCTCCTCCTCCTTCCTGCTCCTCCTCCACATCCTCCAGCTCCTCCTCCACCTCCTCCTCCACCTCCCCCCCACACATCCTCCACCTACTCGTCCACCTCTTCATCCACCTACTCCTCCACGTTCTCCTCCTCCTTCTTAGACATGCTGATGTCTTGACTGTTGCTTCAGTAGATTTGACTTCACCATTGTGAAGTTTTTCTAAGTTGAGTAAACACCTAACTTCTTAGAAGATTCAACTTCATTTCATGAGAAAAGACAAACGTGATACGTTGC
>NW_026999984.1:20000-30000 GCF_036934945.1 Oncorhynchus masou masou
TCCTCTCCCTCCCTCTCCCTCTCCCCTCCCTCCCTCTCCTCTCCTCTCCTCTCCCTCCTCCCCCTCCCCCTCCTCTCCCCTCCTCTCCTCTCCTCTCCTCTCCTCTCCTCTCCCTCCCCCTCTCCTCCTCTCCCCTCCCCCTCCTCTCCTCTCCTCTCCTCTCCTCTCCCTCCTCTCCTCTCTCCTCTCCTCTCTCCTCCTCTCCTCTCCCTCCCCTCTCTCCTCTCCCTCCCTCCTCTCCCTCTCCTTTCCCCTCCCTCCCTCCTCCTCTCCTCTCCCTCCCCCTCCTCTCCCTCTCCTCTCTCCTCTCCTCTCCTCTCCTCTCCCTCTCCCTCTCCCCTCCTCTCCTCTCCTCTCCCTCTCCTCTCCCTCTCCTCTCCTCTCCCTCTCCTCTCCCTCTCCCTCTCCTCTCCTCCTCTCTCCCTCTCCTCTCCTCTCCCCTCTCCTCCCCTCTCCTCTCCCCTCTCCTCTCCTCTCTCCTCTCCTCTCCTCTCCTCTCCCCTCCTCTCCCCTCTCCTCTCCCTCCTCCTCTCCCTCCTCTCCCCTCCCCTCCCCTCCCTCCTCTCCCTCCCTCTCCTCTCCTCTCCTCTCCCTCTCCCCTCCCCTCCTCTCCTCTCCCTCCCCTCCCCCTCCTCTCCTCTCCTCTCCTCTCCCTCTCCCTCTCCTCCTCCCTCCTCTCCTCTCCCCTCTCCCTCCTCTCCTCTCCTCTCCCCTCCCTCCTCTCCTCTCCCCTCCCCTCTCCCTCCCTCTCCTCTCCTCTCCCTCCTCTCCTCTCCCCCTCCTCTCCCTCTCCCCTCTCCTCTCCCTCTCCCCTCCTCTCCTCTCTCCTCCCTCTCTCCCTCTCCTCTCCCCTCTCCCTCTCCTCTCCTCTCCCTCTCCTCTCCTCTCCTCTCCTCTCCCTCTCTCCTCTCTCCCTCCTCTCCCTCTCCCTCTCCTCTCCTCTCTCCTCTCCTCTCCTCTCCCTCTCCTCTCCCTCCTCTCCTCTCCTCTCCCTCTCCTCTCCTCTCCTCTCCTCCTCCTCTCCTCTCCCTCCCCTCCTCTCTCCTCTCCTCCTCTCCCTCTCCCTCCTCCCTCTCCTCTCCCTCTCCTCTCCTCTCTCCTCTCCCTCTCCTCTCCCCCTCCCCCTCTCCTCCTCCTCTCCTCTCCCTCTCCTCTCTCCCTCCTCTCCTCTCCTCTCCCTCTCCCCTCTCCTCTCCCTCTCCCTCCCTCTCCTCTCCCTCCTCTCCCTCCTCTCCCTCTCCTCTCCCTCTCCTCTCCTCTCCCTCTCCTCTCCTCTCCTCTCCTCTCCCTCCCTCCTCTCCCTCTCCTCTCCCTCTCCTCTCCTCTCCTCTCCCTCTCCTCTCCCCTCCTCTCCCTCCTCTCTCTCCCCTCTCCTCTCCTCTCCCCTCTCCTCTCCTCTCCCTCTCCTCTCCTCTCCTCTCCTCTCCTCTCCTCTCCCTCTCCTCTCCCTCCCCTCTCCTCTCCTCTCTCCTCTTCTCTCCCTCCCCTCCTCTCCTCTCCCTCCCTCCCTCTCCTCTCCCCCTCTCCCCCTCCCTCTCCTCTCCTCTCCCTCTCCTCTCCTCTCCTCTCCTCTCCTCTCTCTCTCCTCTCCCTCTCCTCTCTCTCCTCTCCTCTCCTCTCCTCTCTCCTCTCCTCTCCTCTCCCTCTCCTCTCCCTCTCCCTCTCCCTCTCCCTCCTCTCCCCTCTCCTCTCCTCTCCCTCTCCTCTCCCTCCCTCCCTCTCCTCTCCTCTCCTCTCCTCTCCCTCCCTCTCCCTCTCCCCTCTCCTCTCCCTCTCCTCTCCTCCTCTCCCTCCTCCCTCTCCTCTCCCCCCTCTCCTCCCTCCTCTCCTCTCCTCCCCTCCTCCTCCTCTCCCCCTCTCCCTCCCTCTCCCCCCTCTCCTCTCCTCCCTCCCCTCTCCCCTCCCTCTCCCTCTCCTCTCCTCTCCTCTCCCTCTCCCCCTCTCCCCTCCTCTCCCTCCCCTCTCCCTCTCCCCCTCTCCTCTCCTCTCCTCTCCTCTCCTCTCCCTCTCCTCTCCCTCTCCCTCCCCCTCTCCTCCTCTCCTCTCCCTCTCCCTCTCCTCTCCCTCCCTCCTCTCCTCCCCTCCTCTCCTCTCCTCCTCCCTCTCCTCTCCTCTCCTCTCCCCTCTCCCTCCCTCTCTCCCCTCCTCTCCCTCCTCTCCTCTCCTCTCCTCTCCCCCTCCTCTCCCTCTCCCTCCTCCTCTCCTCTCCTCTCCTCTCCTCTCCCCCTCCCTCTCCTCTCCCTCTCCTCTCCTCTCTCTCCTCTCCCTCTCCCTCTCCTCCTCTCTCTCCCTCCCCTCCCCCCTCTCCTCTCCTCTCCCTCTCCTCTCCTCTCCTCTCCCTCCTCCTCCCCTCCCCTCTCCCCTCTCCTCCCTCCCTCCTCTCCTCTCCTCTCCCTCTCCTCTCCTCTCCTCTCCTCTCCTCTCCTCTCCTCTCTCCCTCTCCTCTCCTCCCTCTCCCTCCCTCCTCTCCCTCTCCCTCTCCTCTCCTCTCCTCTCTCCTCTCCTCTCCTCTCCTGTCTTCTCCTCTCCCCCTCCCTCTCCTCTCCCTCCTCTCCCTCTCCCTCTCCTCTCCTCTCTCCTCTCCCTCTCCCTCTCCTCTCCTCTCCCTCCCTCCTCCTCTCCTCCTCCCTCTCCCCTCCCCTCCTCTCCCTCTCCCTCTCCCTCTCCTCTCCTCTCCTCCTCTCCTCTCCCTCCCCTCTCCCTCTCCTCTCCTCTCCTCTCCTCTCCCTCCTCCCTCCTCCCTCTCCCTCTCCTCCTCCTCTCCTCTCCTCCCTCTCCTCTCCTCTCCTCTCCTCTCCTCTCCCTCTCTCCCTCCCCTCTCCCTCCCTCTCCCCCTCTCCCTCTCCTCTCCTCTCCCCCCTCTCCTCTCCCTCTCCTCTCCTCTCCTCTCCCCTCTCCCTCTCCTCTCCCTCTCCTCTCCTCCCTCTCCCCCCCTCCCTCCTCCCCCTCCCTCTCCCTCCCCTCTCTCCCTCTCCCTCTCCTCTCCTCTCCTCTCCTCTCCTCTCCTCTCCTCTCTCCTCTCCTCTCCTCTCCCTCTCCCTCCCCTCCCCCTCCTCTCCTCTCCCCTCCTCTCCTCTCCTCTCCTCTCCTCTCCTCTCCTCTCCTCTCCCTCTCCTCTCCTCTCCTCTCTCCTCTCCCCTCCTCTCCTCTCCTCTCCTCTCCTCTCCTCTCCCTCCCTCTCCCTCTCCTCTCCTCTCCCTCTCCCTCTCCTCTCCTCTCCTCTCCTCTCCTCTCCCTCTCCCTCCCTCTCCTCTCCTCTCCTCTCCCTCCTCTCCTCCCTCCTCTCCTCTCCTCTCCTCTCCTCTCCCTCTCCCCTCCCCTCTCCCTCCCTCTCCTCTCCTCTCCTCTCCTCTCCTCTCCCTCCCTCCCCCTCCCTCTCCCTCTCCCTCTCCCTCTCCTCTCCTCTCCTCTCCTCTCCTCTCCCCTCCCTCCTCTCCTCTCCTCTCCTCTCCCCTCTCCTCTCCTCTCCTCCTCTCCTCTCCTCTCCTCTCCTCTCCTCTCTCCTCTCCTCTCTCCCTCTCCCTCCTCTCCTCTCCTCTCCTCCCTCTCCTGTCTTCTCCTCTCCCCTCTCCTCTCCTCTCCTCTCCTCTCCTCTCCTCTCCTCTCCTCTCCTCTCCTCTCCTCTCCTCTCCTCTCCCATAGTGTCAGGATCAGGATCATGGGTGTAGTATTATTATATCTATATATATATCTGTGTGAATGAGAGGGTGTCTCTGAGGCATGACAGACAGACAGACAGACAGACAGACAGACAGACAGACCACCCCTCCCTCTGATCTCACTGAGACCCACCCCTCCCTCTGAACTCCCTGAGACCCACCCCTCCCTCTGAACTCCCCTGAGACCCACCCCTCCCTCCGAACTCCCTGAGACCCACCCCTCCCTCTGAACTCCACTGAGACCCACCCCTCCCTCTGAACTCCACTGAGACCCACCCCTCCCTCTGAACTCCCCTGAGACCCACCCCTCCCTCTGAACTCCCTGAGACCCACCCCTCCCTCTGAACTCCCTGAGACCCACCCCTCCCTCTGAACTCCCCTGAGACCCTCCCTCTGAACTCCCCTGAGACCCACCCCTCCCTCTGAACTCCACTGAGACCCACCCCTCCCTCTGAACTCCCCTGAGACCCCTCCCTCTGTACTCCCCTGAGACCCACCCCTCCCTCTGAACTCCCTGAGACCCACCCCTCCCTCTGAACTCTCTGAGACCCACCCCTCCCTCTGAACTCCCCTGAGACCCACCCCTCCCTCTGAACTCCCTGAGACCCACCCCTCCCTCTGAACACCCCTGAGACCCACCCCTCCCTCTGAACTCCCCTGAGACCAACCCCTCCCTCTGAACTCCCCTGAGACCCACCCCTCCCTCTGAACTCCCCTGAGACCCACCCCTCCCTCTGAACTCCCCAGAGACCCACCCCTCCCTCTGAACTCCCCTGAGACCCACACCTCCCTCTGAACTCCCCTGAGACCCACCCCTCCCTCTGAACTCCCCTGAGACCCACCCCTCCCTCTGAACTCCACTGAGACCCACCCCTCTGAACTCCCCAGAGACCCACCCCTCCCTCTGAACTCCCCTGAGACCCACCCCTCCCTCTGAACTCCCCTGAGACCCACCCCTCCCTCTGAACTCCCCTGAGACCCACCCCTCCCTCTGAACTCCACTGACACCCACCCCTCCCTCTGAACTCCCCTGAGACCCACCCCTCCCTCTGAACTCCCCTGAGACCCACCCCTCCCTCTGAACTCCCCTGAGACCCACCCCTCCCTCTGAACTCCCCTGAGACCCACCCCTCCCTCTGAACTCCCTGGGACCCACCCCTCCCTCTGAACTCCCTGGGACCCACCCCTCCCTCTGAACTCCCCTGAGACCCACCCCTCCCTCTGAACTCCACTGAGACCCACCCTCTGAACTCCCCAGAGACCCACCCTCCCTCTGAACTCCCCTGAGACCCACCCCTCCCTCTGAACTCCCCTGAGACCCACCCTCCCTCTGAATTCCCCTGAGACCCACCCCCTCCCTCTGAACTCCACTGAGACCCACCCCTCCCTCTGAACTCCCTGAGACCCACCCCTCCCTCTGAACTCCCCTGAGACCCACCCCTCCCTCTGAACTCCACTGAGACCCACCCCTCCCTCTGAACTCCCCTGAGACCCACCCCTCCCTCTGAACTCCCTGGGACCCACCCTCCCTCTGAACTCCCTGGGACCCACCCCTCCCTCTGAACTCCCCTGAGACCCACCCCTCCCTCTGAACTCCCCTGAGACCCCCCCTCCCTCTGAACTCCCTGGGACCCACCCCTCCCTCTGAACTCCCTGGGACCCACCCCTCCCTCTGAACTCCCTGGGACCCACCCCTCCCTCTGAACTCCCCCTGAGACCCACCCCTCCCTCTGAACTCCCCTGAGACCCACCCACCCCTCCCTCTGAACTCCCCTGAGACCCACCCCTCCCTCTGAACTCCACTGACACCCACCCCTCCCTCTGAACTCCCCTGAGACCCACCCTCCCTCTGAACTCCCCTGAGACCCACCCCTCCCTCTGAACTCCCCTGAGACCCACCCCTCCCTCTGAACTCCCCTGAGACCCACCCCTCCCTCTGAACTCCCTGGGACCCACCCTCCCTCTGAACTCCCTGGGACCCACCCCTCCCTCTGAACTCCCCTGAGACCCACCCCTCCCTCTGAACTCCCTGAGACCCACCCCTCCCTCTGAACTCCACTGAGACCCACACCTCCCTCTGAACTCCCCTGAGACCCACCCCTCCCTCTGAACTCCCCTGAGACCCACCCCTCCCTCTGAACTCCACTGAGACCCACTCCTCTGAACTCCCCAGAGACCCACCCCTCCCTCTGAACTCCCCTGAGACCCACACCTCCCTCTGAACTCCCCTGAGACCCACCCCTCCCTCTGAATTCCCCTGAGACCCACCCCTCCCTCTGAACTCCACTGAGACCCACCCCTCCCTCTGAACTCCCCTGAGACCCACCCCTCCCTCTGAACTCCCCTGAGACCCACCCCTCCCTCTGAACTCCCCTGAGACCCACCCCTCCCTCTGAACTCCCCTGAGACCCACCCCTCCCTCTGAACTCCACTGAGACCCACCCCTCCCTCTGAACTCCCCTGAGACCCACCACTCCCTCTGAACTCCCCTGAGACCCACCCCTCCCTCTGAACTCCCCCTGAGACCCACCCCTCCCTCTGAACTCCACTGAGACTCACCCCTCCCTCTGAACTCCCTGGGACCCACCCCTCCCTCTGAACTCCCCTGGGACCCACCCCTCCCTCTGAACTCCCCTGAGACCCATCCCTCCCTCTGAACTCCACTGAGACCCACCCCTCTGAACTCCCCAGAGACCCACCCCTCCCTCTGAACTCCACTGAGACCCACCCCTCCCTCTGAACTCCCCTGAGACCCACCCCTCCCTCTGAACTCCCCTGAGACCCACCCCTCCCTCTGAACTCCACTGAGACCCACCCCTCCTTCTGAACTCCCCTGAGACCCACCCCTCCTCTGAACTCCCCTGAGACCCACCCTCCCTCTGAACTCCCTGGGACCCACCCCTCCCTCTGAACTCCACTGAGACCCACCCCTCCTTCTGAACTCCCCTGAGACCCACCCCTCCCTCTGAACTCCCTGAGACCCACCCTCCCTCTGAACTCCCTGGGACCCACCCCTCCCTCTGAACTCCCTGGGACCCACCCTCCCTCTGAACTCCCCTGAGACCCCTCCCTCTGAACTCCCTGGGACCCACCCCTCCCTCTGAACTCCCTGGGACCCACCCCTCCCTCTGAACTCCCTGGGACCCACCCCTCCATCTGAACTCCCCTGAGACCACCCACCCCTCTGAACTCCCTGAGACCCACCCCCTCCCTCTGAACTCCCTGAGACCCCTCCCTCTGAACTCCCTGGGACCCCCCCCTCCCTCTGAACTCCCTGGGACCCACCCCTCCCTCTGAACTCCCTGGGACCCACCCCTCCCTCTGAACTCCACTGAGACCCCTCCCTCTGAACTCCCTGAGACCCACCCCTCCCTCTGAACTCCCCTGAGACCCACCCCTCCCTCTGAACTCCCCTGAGACCCACCCCTCCATCTGAACTCCACTGAGACCCTCCCTCTGAACTCCCTGGGACCCACCCCTCCCTCTGAACTCCACTGAGACCCACCCCTCCTTCTGAACTCCCCTGAGACACACCCCTCCCTCTGAACTCCCCTGAGACCCACCCCTCCCTCTGAACTCCCTGGGACCCACCCCTCCCTCTGAACTCCTGGGACCCACCCCTCCCTCTGAACTCCCCTGAGACCCCTCCCTCTGAACTCCCTGGGACCCACCCCTCCCTCTGAACTCCCTGGGACCCACCCCTCACTCTGAACTCCCTGGGACCCACCCCTCCATCTGAACTCCCCTGAGACCACCCACCCCTCTGAACTCCCTGAGACCCACCCCTCCCTCTGAACTCCCTGAGACCCCTCCCTCTGAACTCCCTGGGACCCACCCCTCCCTCTGAACTCCCTGGGACCCACCCCTCCCTCTGAACTCCCTGGGACCCACCCCTCCCTCTGAACTCCCCTGAGACTCCTCCCTCTGAACTCCCTGAGACCCACCCCTCCCTCTGAACTCCCCTGAGACCCACCCCTCCCTCTGAACTCCCCTGAGACCCACCCCTCCATCTGAACTCCACTGAGACCCCTCCCTCTGAACTCCCTGAGACCCACCCCTCCCTCTGAACTCCCCTGAGACCCACCCCTCCCTCTGAACTCCCCTGGGACCCACCCCTCCCTCTGAACTCTCTTTAGACCCACCCCTCCCTCTGAACTCCACTGAGACCCACCCTCTGAACTCCCCAGAGACCCACCCCTCCCTCTGAACTCCCCTGAGACCCACCCCTCCCTCTGAACTCCCCTGAGACACACCCCTCCCTCTGAATTCCCCTGAGACCCACCCCTCCCTCTGAACTCCACTGAGACCCACCCCCTCCCTCTGAACTCCCTGAAACCCACCCCTCCCTCTGAACTCCCTGAGACCCACCCTCCCTCTGAACTCCCCTGAGACCCACCCCTCCCTCTGAACTCCCCTGAGACCCACCCCTCCCTCTGAACTCCACTGTTACCCACCCCTCCCTCTGAACTCCCCTGAGACCCACCCCTCCCTCTGAACTCCCTGAGACCCACCCCTCCCTCTGAACTCCCCTGAGAGCCACCCCCTCCCTCTGAACTCCCTGAGACCCACCCCTCCCTCTGAACTCCCCTGAGACCCACCCCTCTAAACTCCCCTGAGACCCACCCTCCCTCTGAACTCCCCTGAGACCCACCCCTCCCTCTGAACTCCCTGAGACCCACCCCTCCCTCTGAACTCCCTGAGACCCACCCCTCCCTCTGAACTCCCCTGAGACCCACCCCTCCCTCTGAACTCCCCTGAGACCCACCCTCCCTCTGAACTCCCTGAGACCCACCCCTCCCTCTGAACTCCACTGAGACCCCTCCCTCTGAACTCCCTGAGACCCACCCCTCCCTCTGAACTCCCTGAGACCCACCCCTCCCTCTGAACTCCCCTGAGACCCACCCCTCCCTCTGAACTCCCTGAGACCCACCCCTCCCTCTGAACTCCCCTGAGACCCACCCCTCCTTCTGAACTCCCCTGAGACCCACCCCTCCCTCTGTGTACTTGTGGAGCCGAGACGTCCTCCATTGAGCGGCCGACTGAGACGTTGGACTAAACAGTAGACAGGAGAGACAGACGGGCGGATTGAGGGGAGAAACCAAAAACTCCCACTACATTACAATGTGCCACAGTAGAAATGCTGCCAACTGACTGTCTGTGTGGATGGGAAGTATCGGGTTAGTTTGAGTGGAGGACCGTTTAGGATATGTCATAGTTGTACAGTTTACTGTCACCTCAATTATATCATTGTCAAGATATTTTCAATGTTCTAATTTCAATTTAGAGGAAGTATGTTTTGTAATCCTAAAGCTCCCATTTATGACATCAAACCCCAATGGCCTCGATTATATTATCTTGTTTCTAGATAGTCAGACAAACAGACTGTCTCTCAGAAGGAGTGGTGTCCTGTACTGATTACTAATGGAATGATTTAACACCAATTTAGAAAGATACTGTCTGTCCTGGGGGGGGAGGACAATAATAAACAGGCTGTGGTATAGAGAGAAGATACTGTCTGTCCTGGGGGGAAGGACAATAATAAACAGGCTGTGGTATAGAGAGAAGATACTGTCTGTCCTGGGGGGAAGGACAATAATAAACAGGCTGTGGTATAGAGAGAAGATACTGTCTGTCCTGAGGGGGAGGACAATAATAAACAGGCTGTGGTATAGAGAGAAGATACTGTCTGTCCTGGGGGGAGGACAATAATAAACAGGCTGTGGTATAGAGAGAAGATACTGTCTGTCCTGGGGGGAAGGACAATAATAAACAGGCTGTGGTATAGAGAGAAGATACTGTCTGTCCTGAGGGGGAGGACAATAATAAACAGGCTGTGGTATAGAGAGAAGATACTGTCTGTCCTGGGGGGAGGACAATAATAAACAGGCTGTGGTATAGAGAGAAGATACTGTCTGTCCTGGGGGGGAGGACAATAATAAACAGGCTGTGGTATAGAGAGAAGATACTGTCTGTCCTGGGGGAGGACAATAATAAACAGGCTGTGGTATAGAGAGAAGATACTGTCTGTCCTGGGGGGAGGACAATAATAAACAGGCTGTGGTATAGAGAGAAGATACTGTCTGTCCTGGGGGGAGGACAATAATAAACAGGCTGTGGTATAGAGAGAAGATACTGTCTGTCCTGGGGGGAAGGACAATAATAAACAGGCTGTGGTATAGAGAGAAGATACTGTCTGTCCTGGGGGGAGGACAATAATAAACAGGCTGTGGTATAGAGAGAAGATACTGTCTGTCCTGGGGGGAGGACAATAATAAACAGGCTGTGGTATAGAGAGAAGATACTGTCTGTCCTGGGGGGAAGGACAATAATAAACAGGCTGT
>NW_026999984.1:37500-97500 GCF_036934945.1 Oncorhynchus masou masou
TCCTCAGAGACAGACTAAGACAGCTGTCCAAGGTACCACTCCTCAGAGACAGACTAAGACAGCTGGCCAAGGTACCAACCCTCAGAGACAGACGAAGGCAGCTCTCCAAGGTACCACTCCTCAGAGACAGACGAAGGCAGCTGACCAAGGTACCAGTCCTCAGAGACAGACGAAGGCAGCTGTCCAAGGTACCACTCCTCAGAGACATACTATGACAGCTGTCCAAGGTACCACTCCTCACAGACGAAGGCAGCTGTCCAAGGTACCACTCCTCAGAGACAGACTAAGGCAGCTGTCCAAGGTACCAGTCCTCAGAGACAGACTAAGGCAGCTGTCCAAGGTACCAGTCCTCAGAGACAGACTAAGGCAGCTGTCCAAGGTACCAGTCCTTCGTACCACTCCTCAGAGACAGACGAAGGCAGCTGTCTAAGGTACCAGTCCTCAGAGACAGACTAAGACAGCTGTCCAAGGTACCAACCCTCAGAGACAGACGAAGGCAGCTCTCCAAGGTACCACTCCTCAGAGACAGACGAAGGCAGCTGTCTAAGGTACCAGTCCTCAGAGACTGACGAAGGCAGCTGTCCATGTTACCAGTCCTCAGAGACAGACTAAGGCAGCTGTCCAAGGTACCAGTCCTCAGAGACAGACGAAGGCAGCTGTCCAAGGTACCACTCCTCAGAGACATACTATGACAGCTGTCCAAGGTACCACTCCTCACAGACGAAGGCAGCTGTCCAAGGTACCACTCCTCAGAGACAGACAAAGGCAGCTGTCCAAGGTACCACTCCTCAGAGACAGACGAAGACAGCTGTCCAAGGAACCACTCCTCAGAGACAGACTATGGTAGCTGTCCAAGGTACCACACCTCAGACAGGCCATGGTAGCTAGTCCGAGGTACCACACCTCAGACAGACAAAGGTAGCTGTCCAAGGTACCAGTCCAAGGTACTACACCTCAGAGACAGTCTATGGTAGCTGTCCAGGGTACAACTCCTCAGAGACAGTCTATGACAGCTGTCCAAGGTACCACTCCTCACAGACGAAGGCAGCTGTCCAAGGTAACACACCTCAGAGACAGACTAAGGCAGCTGTCCAAGGTACCACTCCTCAGAGACAGAAGAAGGCATCTGTCCAAGGTACCAGTCCTTAGTACCACTCCTCAGAGACAGACGAAGGCAGCTGTCCAAGGTACCAACCCTCAGAGACAGACTAAGGCAGCTGTCCAAGGTACCAGTCCTAAGTACCACTCCTCAGAGACAGACTAAGACAGCTGTCCAAGGTACCACTCCTCAGAGACAGACGAAGGCAGCTGTCCAAGGTACCAGTCCTCAGAGACAGACGAAGGCAGCTGTCCAAGGTACCAGTCCTCAGAGACAGACGAAGGCAGCTGTCCAAGGTACCAGTCCTCAGAGACAGACGAAGGCAGCTGTCCAAGGTACCAGTCCTCAGAGACAGACGAAGGCAGCTGTCCAAGGTACCACTCATCAGAGACATACTATGACAGCTGTCCAAGGTACCACTCCTCACAGACGAAGGCAGCTGTCCAAGGTACCACTCCTCAGAGACAGACGAAGGCAGCTGTCCAAGGTACCACTCCTCAGAGACAGACGAAGGCAGCTGTCCAAGGTACCACTCCTCAGAGACAGAAGAAGGCATCTGTCCAAGGTACCAGTCCTTAGTACCACTCCTCAGAGACAGACGAAGGCAGCTGTCCAAGGTACCAACCCTCAGAGACAGACGAAGGCAGCTGTCCAAGGTACCACTCCTCAGAGACAGAAGAAGGCAGCTGTCCAAGGTACCAACCCTCAGAGACAGACGAAGGCAGCTGTCCAAGGTACCAGTCCTCAGAGACAGGCGAAGGCAGCTGTCCAAGGTACCAGTCCTCAGAGACAGACGAAGGCAGCTGTCCAAGGTACCACTCCTCAGAGCCAGACGAAGGCAGTTGTCCAAGGTACCACTCCTCAGAGACAGACGAAGGCAGCTGTCCAAGGTACCACTCCTCAGAGACAGACGAAGGCAGCTGTCCAAGGTACCACTCCTCAGAGACAGAAGAAGGCATCTGTCCAAGGTACCAGTCCTTAGTACCACTCCTCAGAGACAGACGAAGGCAGCTGTCCAAGGTACCAACCCTCAGGGACAGACGAAGGCAGCTGTCCAAGGTACCACTCCTCAGAGACAGAAGAAGGCAGCTGTCCAAGGTACCAACCCTCAGAGACAGACGAAGGCAGCTGTCCAAGGTACCACTCATCAGAGACAGACGAAGGCAGCTGTCCAAGGTACCAGTCCTCAGAGACAGGCGAAGGCAGCTGTCCAAGGTACCAGTCCTCAGAGACAGACGAAGGCAGCTGTCCAAGGTACCAGTCCTCAGAGACAGACGAAGGCAGCTGTCCAAGGTACCAGTCCTCAGAGACAGACGAAGGCAGCTGTCCAAGGTACCACTACTCAGAGACATACTATGACAGCTGTCCAAGGTACCACTCCTCACAGACGAAGGCAGCTGTCCAAGGTACCACTCCTCAGAGACAGACGAAGGCAGCTGTCCAAGGTACCACTCCTCAGAGACAGACGAAGGCAGCTGTCCAAGGTACCACTCCACAGAGACAGAAGAAGGCATCTGTCCAAGGTACCAGTCCTTAGTACCACTCCTCAGAGACAGACGAAGGCAGCTGTCCAAGGTACCAACCCTCAGAGACAGACGAAGGCAGCTGTCCAAGGTACCACTCCTCAGAGACAGACGAAGGCAGCTGTCCAAGGTACCACCCTCAGAGACAGACGAAGGCAGCTGTCCAAGGTACCACTCATCAGAGACAGACGAAGGCAGCTGTCCAAGGTACCAGTCCTCAGAGACAGGCGAAGGCAGCTGTCCAAGGTACCTGTCCTCAGAGACAGGCGAAGGCAGCTGTCCAAGGTACCACTCCTCAGAGCCAGACGAAGGCAGCTGTCCAAGGTACCACTCCTCAGAGACAGACGAAGGCAGCTGTCCAAGGTACCAGTCCTCAGAGACAGACGAAGGCAGCTGTCCAAGGTACCACTCCTCAGAGACATACTATGACAGCTGTCCAAGGTACCACTCCTCACAGACGAAGGCAGCTGTCCAAGGTACCACTCCTCAGAGACAGACGAAGGCAGCTGTCCAAGGTACCACTCCTCAGAGACAGACGAAGGCAGCTGTCCAAGGTACCACTCCACAGAGACAGAAGAAGGCATCTGTCCAAGGTACCAGTCCTTAGTACCACTCCTCAGAGACAGACGAAGGCAGCTGTCCAAGGTACCAACCCTCAGAGACAGACGAAGGCAGCTGTCCAAGGTACCACTCCTCAGAGACAGAAGAAGGCAGCTGTCCAAGGTACCAACCCTCAGAGACAGACGAAGGCAGCTGTCCAAGGTACCACTCATCAGAGACAGACGAAGGCAGCTGTCCAAGGTACCAGTCCTCAGAGACAGGCGAAGGCAGCTGTCCAAGGTACCAGTCCTCAGAGACAGACGAAGGCAGCTGTCCAAGGTACCAGTCCTCAGAGACAGACGAAGGCAGCTGTCCAAGGTACCACTCCTCAGAGACAGACGAAGGCAGCTGTCCAAGGTACCAGTCCTCAGAGACAGACGAAGGCAGCTGTCCAAGGTACCACTCCTCAGAGACAGACGAAGGCAGCTGTCCAAGGTACCACTCCTCAGAGACAGACTAAGGCAGCTGTCCAAGGTACCACTCCTCAGAGACAGACTAAGACAGCTGTCCAAGGTATCACTCCTCAGAGACAGACTAAGGTAGCTGTCCAAGGTACCAGTCCTTAGTACCACTCCTCAGAGACAGGCTATGGTAGCTGTCCAAGGTACCACTCCTCAGAGACAGACTATGGTAGCTGTCCAAGGTACCACTCCTCAGAGACAGACTATGGTAGCTGTCCAAGGTACCACTCCTCAGAGACAGACGAAGGCAGCTGTCCAAGGTACCACTCCTCAGAGACAGACGAAGGCAGCTGTCCAAGGTACCACTCCTCAGAGACAGACTAAGGCAGCTGTCCAAGGTACCAGTCCTTAGTACCACTCCTCAGAGACAGACGAAGGCAGCTGTCCAAGGTACCACTCCTCAGAGACAGACTAAGGCAGCTGTCCAAGGTACCACTCCTCAGAGACAGACGAAGGCAGCTGTCCAAGGTACCACTCCTCAGAGACAGACGAAGGCAGCTGTCCAAGGTACCACTCCTCAGAGACAGACGAAGGCAGCTGTCCAAGGTGATGAAATGAAACAGTGACACTTTTCCAAAACCTTTTTTTAAATATATGTATTGTATTTACCTTTCTTTCTTCGCCAATTGATTGAGGCGTTGTGAATCAAGTGCAATGCAAATGTAACACTTTAAGATGTTTATGAATTAATTAATTTCACCTTTATTTAACCAGGTAGGCCAGTCGAGAACAGGTTCTCATTGACAACTGCGACCTGGCCAAGATGAAGCAAAGCAGTTCTACAGAAACAACAACACATAACAGTCTATCTAGCCTTCATTATAAGGTGAAACTGATATGATAGAAAGTTGATAAAAATCAAGGTTTTGGACCAGTATGAGCTTCGTTATCATCAATTATAAAACGGGTGGGTGTAAATGTGAATGTTGATTGGTTAAAAACGCATTCCAGCTGGTGTCTATTCCACATGTTACCAACCGGGGGGAAATCTATGACGTTGAAATGCCTATTTACTCTGTTCCGTCTGACTGCTCAATTCACTTTCTCATCAGCCCAGCCGGGCAATTTATAAACTTGATTTCCACTATAAAAAGCATCTAGACATTACCTCACATGTCTTTCAGACTAACATTTAGTTTTCAACAGCGGAGATTTGTGTAAAACCTTCCTATCTGTCTCTCTGACATGTGCAACATTGTTTCAATATTGAAATTCAATCTAGAGCTGCCCATCGTAATGAACGTGTCGGGAGTCTGGATTCAGAATGAGACAGACAGGAAGGCATCTTTTCTCAGCCAATCATGGATCAGCAACAATTTTTATGGATATATAAAATATTTATATTGACAGAAGACAGGTCAAATGAAACGAAGTTCAGTTTGAGGTGATTGTGTTCCTGTGTTGTTGGCTTGCTCCTCTGAACAACAGTGTCCTGCTTCAGTTTGAAGTGATTGTGTTCGCTGTGTTGTTGGCTTGCTCCTCTGAACAACCGTGTCCAGCTTCAGTTTGAAGTGATTGTGTTCCTGTGTTGTTGGCTTGCTGCTCTGAACAACAGTGTCCTGCTTCAGTTTGAGGTGATTGTGTTCGCTGTGTTGTTGGCTTGCTCCTCTGAACAACCGTGTCCTGCTTCAGTTTGAAGTGATTGTGTTCGCTGTGTTGTTGGCTTGCTCCTCTGAACAACCATGTCCAGCTTCAGTTTGAGGTGATTGTGTTCCTGTGTTGTTGGCTTGCTCCTCTGAACAACCATGTCCTGCTTCAGTTTGAAGTGATTGTGTTCGCTGTGTTGTTGGCTTGCTCCTCTGAACAACAGTGTCCTGCTTCAGTTTGAAGTGATTGTGTTCGCTGTGTTGTTGGCTTGCTCCTCTGAACAACCATGTCCAGCTTCAGTTTGAGGTGATTGTGTTCCTGTGTTGTTGGCTTGCTCCTCTGAACAACCATGTCCAGCTTCAGTTTGAAGTGATTGTGTTCCTGTGTTGTTGGCTTGCTCCTCTGAACAACAGTGTCCAGCTTCAGTTTGAAGTGATTGTGTTCGCTGTGTTGTTGGCTTGCTCCTCTGAACAACCGTGTCCAGCTTCAGTTTGAAGTGATTGTGTTCGCTGTGTTGTTGGCTTGCTCCTCTGAACAACAGTGTCCTGCTTCAGTTTGAAGTGATTGTGTTCGCTGTGTTGTTGGCTTGCTCCTCTGAACAACCATGTCCAGCTTCAGTTTGAGGTGATTGTGTTCCTGTGTTGTTGGCTTGCTCCTCTGAACAACCGTGTCCAGCTTCAGTTTGAAGTGATTGTGTTCCTGTGTTGTTGGCTTGCTCCTCTGAACAACCGTGTCCAGCTTCAGTTTGAAGTGATTGTGTTCGCTGTGTTGTTGGCTTGCTCCTCTGAACAACCGTGTCCAGCTTCAGTTTGAAGTGATTGTGTTCGCTGTGTTGTTGGCTTGCTCCTCTGAACAACCGTGTCCAGCTTCAGTTTGAGGTGATTGTGTTCGCTGTGTTGTTGGCTTGCTCCTCTGAACAACCGTGTCCAGCTTCAGTTTGAAGTGATTGTGTTCGCTGTGTTGTTGGCTTGCTCCTCTGAACAACAGTGTCCTGCTTCAGTTTGAAGTGATTGTGTTCGCTGTGTTGTTGGCTTGCTCCTCTGAACAACAGTGTCCTGCTTCAGTTTGAAGTGATTGTGTTCGCTGTGTTGTTGGCTTGCTCCTCTGAACAACCATGTCCAGCTTCAGTTTGAGGTGATTGTGTTCCTGTGTTGTTGGCTTGCTCCTCTGAACAACCATGTCCAGCTTCAGTTTGAAGTGATTGTGTTCCTGTGTTGTTGGCTTGCTCCTCTGAACAACAGTGTCCAGCTTCAGTTTGAAGTGATTGTGTTCGCTGTGTTGTTGGCTTGCTCCTCTGAACAACCGTGTCCAGCTTCAGTTTGAAGTGATTGTGTTCGCTGTGTTGTTGGCTTGCTCCTCTGAACAACAGTGTCCTGCTTCAGTTTGAAGTGATTGTGTTCGCTGTGTTGTTGGCTTGCTCCTCTGAACAACCATGTCCAGCTTCAGTTTGAGGTGATTGTGTTCCTGTGTTGTTGGCTTGCTCCTCTGAACAACCGTGTCCAGCTTCAGTTTGAAGTGATTGTGTTCCTGTGTTGTTGGCTTGCTCCTCTGAACAACCGTGTCCAGCTTCAGTTTGAAGTGATTGTGTTCGCTGTGTTGTTGGCTTGCTCCTCTGAACAACCGTGTCCAGCTTCAGTTTGAAGTGATTGTGTTCGCTGTGTTGTTGGCTTGCTCCTCTGAACAACCGTGTCCAGCTTCAGTTTGAGGTGATTGTGTTCGCTGTGTTGTTGGCTTGCTCCTCTGAACAACCGTGTCCAGCTTCAGTTTGAAGTGATTGTGTTCGCTGTGTTGTTGGCTTGCTCCTCTGAACAACAGTGTCCTGCTTCAGTTTGAAGTGATTGTGTTCGCTGTGTTGTTGGCTTGCTCCTCTGAACAACCGTGTCCAGCTTCAGTTTGAAGTGATTGTGTTCGCTGTGTTGTTGGCTTGCTCCTCTGAACAACCGTGTCCAGCTTCAGTTTGAAGTGATTGTGTTCGCTGTGTTGTTGGCTTGCTCCTCTGAACAACCGTGTCCAGCTTCAGTTTGAAGTGATTGTGTTCGCTGTGTTGTTGGCTTGCTCCTCTGAACAACCGTGTCCAGCTTCAGTTTGAAGTGATTGTGTTCGCTGTGTTGTTGGCTTGCTCCTCTGAACAACCGTGTCCAGCTTCAGTTTGAAGTGATTGTGTTCGCTGTGTTGTTGGCTTGCTCCTCTGAACAACAGTGTCCTGCTTCAGTTTGAAGTGATTGTGTTCGCTGTGTTGTTGGCTTGCTCCTCTGAACGAAAGTGTCCTGCTTCAGTGTGAAGTGATTGTGTTCGCTGTGTTGTTGGCTTGCTGCTCTGAACAACAGTGTCCTGAAGAGAGAGTTCATTTTCTATGCCAGGTGGAATCACACCTCATTAGCTCATTGTTATGGATCCAAATAAATGTCACTAGAAAACAGCTTAAACAAATGCAGCTACTTGGCTGATATTCTGACATTATAGCCGGAACACTTGGAACGAACGACTGGTTCGAGTCCATAGATACAGAACGAACAGACTGAACGACTGGGTCGAGTCCATAGATACAGAACGAACAGACTGAACGACTGGTTCGAGTCCATAGATACAGAACAAACAGACTGAACGACTGGGTCGAGTCCATAGATACAGAACGAACAGACTGAACGACTGGTTCGAGTCCATAGATACAGAACAAACAGACTGAACGACTGGGTCGAGTCCATAGATACAGAACGAACAGACTGAACGACTGGGTCGAGTCCATAGATACAGAACGAACAGATTGAACGACTGGTTAGAGTCCATAGATACAGAACAAACAGACTGAACGACTGGGTCGAGTCCATAGATACAGAACGAACAGACTGAACGACTGGGTCGAGTCCATAGATACAGAACGAAAAGACTGAACGACTGGGTCGAGTCCATAGATACAGAACAAACAGACTGAACGACTGGGTCGAGTCCATAGATACAGAACGAACAGACTGAACGACTGGGTCGAGTCCATAGATACAGAACGAACAGATTGAACGACTGGTTAGAGTCCATAGATACAGAACAAACAGACTGAACGACTGGGTCGAGTCCATAGATACAGAACGAACAGACTCTACGACTGGGTTGTATCAATGGTCAACAGAACCGGTAGAACGAACAGCTAGCCGGCGTGTAGACCGGCATGTGGACCGGCATGTGGACCGGCATGAGGACCGGCATGAGGACCGGCATGAGGACCGGCATGAGGACCGGCATGTGGACCTTGTGTAGACCGGCATGAGGACCGGCATGAGGACCGGCATGAGGACCGGTATGTGGACCTTGTGTAGACCGGCATGAGGACCGGCATGAGGACCGGCATGAGGACCGGTATGTGGACCTTGTGTAGACCGGCATGAGGACCGGCATGAGGACCGGCATGAGGACCGGCATGTGGACCTTGTGTAGACCGGCATGAGGACCGGCATGAGGACCGGCATGAGGACCGGTATGTGGACCTTGTGTAGACCGGCATGAGGACCGGCATGAGTACCGGCATGAGGACCGGCATGAGGACCGGCATTAGGACCGGCATGAGGACCGGCATGAGGACCGGCATGTGGACCTTGTGTAGACCGGCATGAGGACCGGCATGAGGACCGGCATGAGGACCGGTATGTGGACCTTGTGTAGACCGGCATGAGGACCGGCATGAGGACCGGCATGAGGACCGGCATGAGGACCAGCATGAGGACCGGCATGAGGACCGGCATGTGGACCTTGTGTAGACCGGCATGAGGACCGGCATGAGGACCGGCATGAGGACCGGTATGTGGACCTTGTGTAGACCGGCATGAGGACCGGCATGAGGACCGGCATGAGGACCGGTATGTGGACCTTGTGTAGACCGGCATGAGGACCGGTATGTGGACCTTGTGTAGACCGGCATGAGGACCGGCATGAGGACCGGCATGAGGACCGGCATGTGGACCTTGTGTAGACCGGCATGAGGACCGGCATGAGGACCGGTTTGTGGACCTTGTGTAGACCGGCATGAGGACCGGCATGAGGACCGGCATGAGGACCGGCATGTGGACCTTGTGTAGACCGGCATGAGGACCGGCATGAGGACCGGCATGAGGACCGGTATGTGGACCTTGTGTAGACCGGCATGAGGACCGGCATGAGGACCGGCATGAGGACCGGTATGTGGACCTTGTGTAGACCGGCATGAGGACCGGCATGAGGACCGGCATGAGGACCGGCATGTGGACCTTGTGTAGACCGGCATGAGGACCGGCATGAGGACCGGCATGAGGACCGGTATGTGGACCTTGTGTAGACCGGCTTGAGGACCAGCATGAGGACCGGCATGAGGACCGGCATGAGGACCGGCATGAGGACCGGCATGAGGACCGGCATGAGGACCGGCATGAGGACTGGCATGAGGACCGGCATGTGGACCGGCATGTAGACCGGCATGAGGACCGGCGCTTGGAGAGTCCAGCATCTCAAATAATAGGAACCTTTTTTCCCCGTTCTGGTGTGACAGAAATTTGCGTCCCCTCACACTTCCAAAGGCAATTAGCTTTGAAGCTTTTCAGAAAACTATTCTTGCCCAAGTTGATACCCAGCGTAGCAAATAAGAATTTAAGCAGGTCCATTGGAGGGACAGAAGATAAACATATCAACTGTGGTGCTGGTGGAGGATACAGTGGGAAATGGAGAGAAGGAGAGAGAGAAAGAGAGAGAGAGAGAGAGAGAGAGAGATGGAGAGAGAGAGAGACAGAGAGAGAGAGAGAGAGAGAGAGACAGAGAGAGAGAGAAAGAGAGAGAGACAGAGAGAGAAATAAATAAAACAAATGTGATTAATTAACTGCTAGACTAGATGCCTGGGCGTTCATTACCAGCCACCACTGCCATGCCAATTCATTTCCAAGTCTATTTACTTCTGAGTCCAGGAGTATCACACACTGTAAAGTAAACACACACACACACACACACACACACACACACACACCCCCAGGGGTATCACACACTGTAAAGTAAACACACACACACACCCAGGAGTACACTGCAAAGTAAACACACACACCACACACACACACACACAGACACACACACACACACCCAGGAGTACACTGCAAAGTAAACTCACACACCACACACCACCACACACACACACACACACACACACACACACACACACACACACACACACACACACACACACACACACACACACACACACACACACACACACACACACACACACACACCCATCAGAAGGAGTGCGGCTCAATACTGTAATGGAACCTGACCGAGATCATGACTGAATAAATCAGCATCTATTAATAACCCTCTTCCCTTACAGCTAGAAGGACCTGGTTGTGGTTTGATTGTTTTGACTGACTGTCGGAGCAGAAAGAGAGGGAGGGGGGCCTTGGAAGAGAACTGAAACCTGATCTCACTGTTTCACTTCGGGATTTGAAGTAATTTGATAAAATATGTTTGACACATTCATTCCTTGTGGTTAGAAGGCTCATTCTGCATGGCTACAGTAATGCTCTAGTATTAACTACCATTGGTTAAGGGTAGGACTATGGTATTAACTACCAGCAGTTAAGGGTAGGACTATGGTATTAACTACCAGTAGTTAAGGGTAGGACTATGGTATTAACTACCAGTAGTTAAGGGTAGGATTATGGTATTAACTACCAGTAGTTAAGGGTAGGACTATGGTATTAACTACCAGTATTTAAGGGTAGGACTATGGTTTTAACTACCAGTAGTTTAGCGTAGGACTATGGTATTAACTACCAGTAGTTAAGGGTATGACTATGGTATTAACTACCAGCAGTTAAGGGTAGGACTATGGTATTAACTACCAGTATTTAAGGGTAGGACTATGGTATTAACTACCAGTAGTTAAGGGTAGGTCTATGGTTTTAACTACCAGTAGTTTAGGGTAGGACTATGGTATTAACTACCAGTAGTTAAGGGTAGGACTATGGTATTAACTACCAGTAGTTAAGGGTAGGACTATGGTTTTAACTACCAGTAGTTTAGGGTAGGACTATGGTATTAACTACCAGTAGTTAAGGGTAGGACTATGGTTTTAACTACCAGTAGTTTAGGGTAGGACTATGGTATTAACTACCAGTAGTTAAGGGTAGGACTATGGTATTAACTACCAGCAGTTAAGGGTAGGACTATGGTATTAACTACCAGTAGTTAAGGGTAGGACTATGGTTTTAACTACCAGTAGTTTAGGGTAGGACTATGGTATTAACTACCAGTAGTTAAGGGTAGGACTATGGTTTTAACTACCAGTAGTTTAGGGTAGGACTATGGTATTACCTACCAGTAGTTAAGGGTATGACTATGGAATTAACTACCAGTAGTTAAGGGTAGGACTATGGTATTAACTACCAGTAGTTAAGGGTATGACTATGGTATTAACTACCAGTGGAAAAGGGTATGGTATTAACTACCAGTAGTTTAGGGTAGGACTGTGGTACTAACTACCAGTAGTTAAGGGTAGGACTATGGTTTTAACTACCAGTAGTTTAGGGTAGGACTATGGTATTAACTACCAGTAGTTAAGGGTAGGACTATGGTTTTAACTACCAGTAGTTTAGGGTAGGACTATGGTATTAACTACCAGTAGTTAAGGGTATGACTATGGAATTAACTACCAGTAGTTAAGGGTAGGACTATGGTTTTAACTACCACTAGTTAAGGGTAGGACTATGGTATTAACTACCAGTAGTTAAGGGTAGGACTCTTTTTGGGGAAAAGCATATAAAGTAATAATTTAATTTGTCACTATACTGTACAATACTATACTGCACTGGACTATTCTATACTGTACTATACTTTACTATACTGTACTGGAAAATACTATACTGTTCTATACTGTATTATACTGTACTGGACTAGACTATACTGTACTCTACTGTGTTATACTGTACTATACTGTACTATACTGCACTATACTGTACTATACTGGGCTATTCTGTAATATACTGCACTATACTGTGCTATACTGCACTATACTGTTTCTATACTGTGCTATACGGGGCTATACTGTACTATACTGTTTCTATACTGTGCTATACTGTGCTATACTGTGCTATACGGGGCTATACTGTACTATACTGTGCTATACGGTGCTGTAATGTACTATACTGTTTCTATACTGTACTATACTGTTTCTATACTGTACTATACTGTTTCTATACTGTACTATACTGTTTCTATACTGTACTATACTGTTTCTATACTGTACTATACTGTTTCTATACTGTTTCTATACTGTTTCTATACTGCACTATACTGTTTCTATACTGTACTATACTGTTTCTATACTGTACTATACTGTTTCTATACTGTACTATACTGTTTCTATACTGTACTATACTGTTTCTATACTGTGCTATACTGTACTATACTGTTTCTATACTGTACTATACTGTTTCTATACTGTACTATACTGTTTCTATACTGTACTATACTGTTTCTATACTGTACTATACTGTTTCTATACTGTACTATACTGTTTCTATACTGTACTATACTGTTTCTATACTGTACTATACTGTTTCTATACTGTGCTATACTGTACTATACTGTTTCTATACTGTACTATACTGTTTCTATACTGTGCTATACTGTACTATACTGTTTCTATACTGTGCTATACTGTACTATACTGTTTCTATACTGTACTATACTGTTTCTATACTGTACTATACTGTTTCTATACTGTGCTATACGGGGCTATACTGTACTATACTGTTTCTATACTGTGCTATACTGTACTATACTGCACTATACTGTTTCTATACTGTACTATACTGTTTCTATACTGTACTATACTGTTTCTATACTGTACTATACTGTTTCTATACTGCACTATACTGTTTCTATACTGTACTATACTGTGCTATACTGTACTATACTGTTTCTATACTGTGCTATACTGTACTATACTGTTTCTATACTGTACTATACTGTTTCTATACTGTGCTATACTGTACTATACTGTTTCTATACTGTGCTATACTGTACTATACTGTTTCTATACTGTGCTATACGGGGCTATACTGTACTATACTGTTTCTATACTGTGCTATACTGTACTATACTGTTTCTATACTGTGCTATACTGTACTATACTGTTTCTATACTGTGCTATACTGTACTATACTGTTTCTATACTGTGCTATACTGTACTATACTGTTTCTATACTGTACTATACTGTTTCTATACTGTGCTTTACTGTACTATACTGTTTCTATACTGTGCTATACTGTACTATACTGTGCTATACTGTACTATACTGTACTATACTGTGCTATACGGTGCTGTAATGTACTATACTGTACTATCTGTACTATACTATACTGTAATATACTATACTGTACTATGCTATACTGCACTATACTATACTGGACTATGCTGTACTATAATGTACTATACTGTACTATACTGTACTGTACTATACTGTAATGTACTATACTACACTGTACTATCTGTACTATACTATACTGTACTATACTATGCTATACTGTACTATGCTATACTGCACTATACTATACTAGACTATGCTGTACTATAATGTACTATACTGTACTATACTGTACTGTACTATACTGTAATGTACTATACTACACTGTACTATCTGTACTATACTATACTGTACTATACTATACTGTACTATGCTATACTGCACTATACTATACTGGACTATGCTGTACTATAATGTACTACACTGTACTATACTATACTATACTATACTATCCTGTACTATGCTATACTGCACTATACTATACTGGACTATGCTGTACTATAACGTACTATACTGTACTATGCTGTACTGTACTATACTGTACTGTACTATAATATACTAAACTGTACTATACTGTAATGTACTATACTATACTGTACTGTACTATAATATACTACACTGTACTATACTATACTGTACTATACTGTAAATCAAATCATTTCAAATGTATCTATAAAGCCCTTCTTACATCAGCTGATATATCAAAGTGCTGTACAGAAACCCAGCCTAAAACCCCAAACAGGAAGCAATGCAGGTGTAGATGCACGGTGGCTAGGAAAAACTCCCTAGAAAGGCCAAAACCTAGGAAGAAACCTAGAGAGGAACCAGGCTATGAGGGTTGGCCAGTCCTCTTCTGACTGTACCAGGTAGAGAGGAACCAGGCTATGAGGGGTGGCCAGTCCTCTTCTGGCTATACCGGGTGGAGATTATAACAGAACATGTCTAATATGTTCAAATGTCCATAGATGCCTAACAGGGTCAAATAATAATAATCACAGTAGTTGTCGAGGGTGCAACAGGTCAGCACCTCAGGAGTAAATGTCAGTTGGCTTTTCATAGCCGATCATTAAGAGTATCTCTACCGCTCCTGCTGTCTCTAGAGAGTTGAAAACAGCAGGTCTGGGACAGGTAGCACGTCCGGTGAACAGGTCAGGGTTCCATAGCCGATCATTCAGAGTATCTCTACCGCTCCTGCTGTCTCTAGAGAGTTGTAAACAGCAGGTCTGGGACAGGTAGCACGTCCGGTGAACAGGTCAGGGTTCCATAGCCGATCATTCAGAGTATCTCTACCGCTCCTGCTGTCTCTAGAGAGTTGAAAACAGCAGGTCTGGGACAGGTAGCACGTCCGGTGAACAGGTTAGGGCTCCATAGCCGATCATTCAGAGTATCTCTACCGCTCCTGCTGTCTCTAGAGAGTTGAAAACAGCAGGTCTGGGACAGGTAGCACGTCCGGTGAACAGGTCAGGGTTCCATAGCGGCAGGCAGAACAGTTGAAACTGGAGCAGCAGCACGGCTAGGTGGACTGGGGACTGTACTATACTATACTGTACTATACTATAGTGTACTAAACCATACTACTTTCCTACCATACTGTACTATACAGTACTATACTATGCCATTATCCTACTATATGTGCTGGACTATACTATACTACTTTCCTACCATACTGTACTATACAGTACTATACTATACAGTACCATACTATATCATTATCATACTATATGTGCTGGACTATACTATACAGTACCATACTATACCATTATCATACTATACTGTACTGTACTATACTATACTGTCCTGTACTGTACTGGACAATACTATACTCTACAGTACTATACAATACCACTGTCATACCATACTGTACTCTACTATACTGTACTATACTATACTATACTGTGATGGACTATACTATACTATACAGTACTATACCAGTATCATACTATACTGCAATGGACTATACTATACAGTACTATACAATACCACTGTCATACCATACTGTACTGTACTATACTGCACTATACTGTACTATACTATTTCTATACTGTACTATACTGTACTGGACTATACTGTACTATACTATACCACTGTCAAACCATGCTGTACTGTACTATACTGTGATGGACTATACTATAATGCCCTATACTACGCTATACTGTACTATACTATACTGTGATGGACTATACTATACTATACAGTACTATACTATACCACTGTCAAACCATCCTATACTGTACTATACTGTGATGGACTATACTGTACTATACAGTACTATACTATACCACTGTCAAACCATACTGTACTATACTGTACTTGACTATACTATAATGTCCTATACTACGCTATACTGCACTATACTGTACTATACTGTACTGGACTATACTATAATGTCCTATACTACGCTATACTGCACTATACTATACTGTACTATACTGTACTGGACTATACTATAATGTCCTATACTACGTTATACTGCACTATACTATACTGTACTACTGTACGGTAATACTATACTCTTGTGTTATACTACACTGCTATAGTACACTACACCATTTAAGCAATACGGCCCGAGGACGTGTGGTATCTGTCCAATATACCACAGCTAAGGGCTGTTCTTAGGCCCAACGCAATATACCACACCCCCCCGAGGTGTCGTATTGCTATAATAAACGTGTTACCCTATGTTGTTAGAGCCGTGGTATATGGTGTGATATACCAATGGGTATCAGGCAAATCAGCATTCAGGCCTCGAACCACCCAGTTAATTAACTGTAGTATTGGTATACTACTATTTTAAAACTACTATACTAAAATATATACCTTGTGTGAGATGTGTACAAACAGCAACACGCAACAAAACATGTACATAGTGAAAAACACCGAACCGTCAAGTTCCCTACGAAGTGATCAATACATCTAAGTGATCAATAAGTAGTCAATAATCAATAATTACATTTTGGAAACATTTATTGCAGTAGCTGTATACCTGTAGAGTAACACGGGGTTAACTGGTTCAATATCTATGATGCCCAACACCCCCCCCCCCCAACAACTCACTGACAAACATACTGCGCTAAGCAAGTCACTCCACCCAACCCGATACACGTTGTTATATTGACAGAAAACAGGGTAGTGCTATACAAAATGTAATGTCTTCCCCTGAATATACAAAATTCACTATGTCTCTCTCTCTCTCTCTCTCTGTCTCTCTCTCTTTGTCTCTCTCTCTCTCTGTCTCTGTCTCTCTCTCTCTGTCTCTCTCTCTTTGTCTCTCTCTCTCTCTGTCTCTGTCTCTCTGTCTCTCTCTGTCTCTCTGTCTCTCTGTCTCTCTCTCTCTCTCTGTCTCTCTCTGTCTCTCCCTCTCTCTCTCTCTGTCTCTCTCTCTCTCCCTCTCTCTCTGTCTCTCTCTCTCTCTCTCTCTGTCTCTCTCTCTCTGTCTCTCTCTCTCTCTGTCTCTCTCTCTCTGTCTCTCTCTGTCTCTCTCTCTCTCTCTCTGTCTCTCTGTCTCTCTCTCTCTCTCTCTCTCTGTCTCTCTCTGTCTCTCCCTCTCTCTCTTTCTGTCTCTCTCTCCCTCTCTCTCTGTCTCTCTCTCTCTGTCTCTCTCTCTCTCTCCTCTCTCTGTCTCTCTCTCTCTGTCTCTCTCTCTCTCTCTCTCTGTCTCTCTCTCTCTCTCTCTCTCTTCTGTCTCTCTCTCTCTCTCTCTCTCTCTCTCTCTCTCTCTCTCTCTCTCTCTCTCTCTCTCCTCTCTCTCTCTCTCTCTCTCTCTCTCTCTCTCTCGCTCTGTCTCTCTCTCTCTCTCTGTCTCTCTCTCTCTATGTCTCTCTCTCTCTCCCTCTCTCTCTTTCCAACAGAATGAAAATTATGATACAAAATAATACATTTTTAAAGCTATAAATCTATTTGTTTTAGCATGCTGTTCCGTTGTTGTGTGTCCATCTCCTGCCGTTGAACAAAGGAAACCTCGACCTCCTGACTGGAGTGGGAAAACAATGGGGAAAAACGATGACCTTGTTGTTTTTGAATTATCTTATGCACATGCCTCTCTTGTGTGATACAGATATTATTGTGTTTAACAATTACATTTTGTTGTCTTTTATATATATATATATATATTCTTTTTTCTTCCATTGGTTTAGATTATATCATATATTTTTCATCGCCAAACATTCATTCCTAAGGAATTTACAGCTGGAGTCCTGGGTGAAACTGTCACATCCGTTTGTGATTTAACAACAACAAAAACATTACTGCAAACAACGTACATTGTCCCCGCCCCCTCCCCCCGCCCCCGCCTCCTCCCCCTCCCCCTGCCCCCGCCCCCTCAGACATCAATGCATATTTTCTAATCATTTAAATAATAAATAAATACAATGCTTGGGTATAACGTCATGAAGGCACAGTACACAAAGTGGTCTGTATATGGACAACAAAAATGAATTTAGGTTGTAGTACTACTATTCAATTGTACTCAACTAATCACAATTTCAATCAAATGTTGTACAATAATGAGTCAAAGTTAGATCAAACACATATAGCTCATTTACAAATATATTGCTGTTGAATAGTTACATTAGATTTTAAATTTCTTTTTTTAATAATATTTATTTTTTATGCGGAAAAGTTTGCTATCTTTTTGTTTCCCATCATGTATAAATCAAAGCGTTATACATCAATGATACAAAATTTATTTTGAAAAAATAGGTTTGCCATAGTAGTTGAATGAAAGGAGATCAGACGCTGGGTCAACATTGTGCATCATTGTGTAAGGGTTGAATATATGTTTTCCATAATACCCCCCAACACAACAGGCCTTATATGAGGATGTGAATTATTCTTTTACATTTCCAATATGCCCCCCCCCGCCTTTCTTTTAACAAAAAGATTGAAAGCCAAAATGTTTAGGGCACATCCTAAATGGCACACTGCTCCCTATATAGTACACTTCCTGGTCAGAAGCAGCACTGTATAGGTGATAAGATGCCATTGGAAACCATATTGTGATGTCATAAGGGGACCGCCACGGATCGCCGTTCTAGATCCATGTGATGTCATAAGGGGACCGCCACGGATCGCCGTTCTAGATCCATGTGATGTCATAAGGGGACCGCCACGGATCGGCGTTCTAGATCCATGTGATGTCATAAGGGGACCGCCACGGATCGCCGTTCTAGATCCATGTGATGTCATAAGGGGACCGCCACGGATCGGCGTTCTAGAGCCATGGCAGTATTACATCAACTGGGTTAGTATCACACGTCCTATTTACAAAACACACAGACTATTGACGGACTAGACAAGTGTTCACTAACAGTGTTATCAATCAGAGCGACGCACGCCTTCCTATACTGGAATTGTGTTTGTGTGTGTGTGTGGGGGGGGGGGGGTTATTTACGTCCCAAATCGCACCTTATTCCCCTATGTAGTGCACTACTTTTTACCAAAGCTCTAGGACCCTGGTTAAAAGTAGTGCACTAAATAGGTCATAGGGTACCATTTTGCACGTGTATCTCCGTTTTTCTTTGATTGTGTAGATTAATATAGTCTCAAACAAACTCAATAACAACCACGTCACAATATTGGAATATATTGGTCAGACATAATATTGTTGATCATTTTTTTCTTTTTCTGTTGAGTATACGAATTTCTGTTTAGGTATTCTTCCGTTTTTTCCCAGGTGGCCTGGATCGTGTTCTGCCTGTTTCCCAGGTGGCCTGGATCGTGTTCTGCCTGTTTCCCAGGTGGCCTGGATCGTGTTCTGCCTGTTTCCCAGGTGGCCTGGATCGTGTTCTGCCTGTTTCCCAGGTGGATTCGACCGCCCTTCGTTCCAGCCATCAGAGTGATGAGGAAATGTTTCGTTTATGGGGCGGGGGTTCGTCCGTCAAAAGGGAATCCAAGAGACTTTCTCTTGCGTCATCTACCCATCTATTCATCCATCGCCAAAAAGTTGCATTGTAGAGTACACTGCATCAGTACTAGTCTAGTGGCCTACGTAGCACATGTAACTATCACATAGCACAAGCATCGACTGAAATCAAATCGTACGAACAAGAAAGAAAAAAAGAAAAAAAAACTCTTGAAACTTGCGTCATCTGTCCTGTTCAGATTATCCAATCGCAGCCCTGTTTAGATTGGCTGCCTCCAATCAGAGCTCCTTTTATAGCTGGTGTTCCTTCGAAGAGTCTGGGCCAGTGGTAGGCTGGTAGGATTTCAAACTAGCCAATGGGATGTCAGCCATGTGGCCACTGCTGCTGAAGTGTCCCTCCCCGCTGCCAAATTGCTTCTTGTCACAAAACTGGTCCCGCCCACTATCGGTCTTCCAGGTCCGGGTCAATGTAGTGTGGCCGTTGAGCAGTTTCTCTTTGGCCCACTCTTTCTGGGTGGCGAAGTTGGACACTGGAGACTTGGGCTGGCTGTAGGAGCCGAGGGTAGGGGGCATCCAGCAGTTGTCAGAGTGGCCAAGCACCAAACACTCCTGGGTACACATCTCTGTAGCTTCCACTAGGCCTCTGGGTCCCAGGGGGCCATCTAGAGAGACAGAGAGAGAGAAGAACAGGACACTCTGTGTTAGTGTTAGGTTTCTGTAGCTCCGCCTACATCTCTGGGTCCCAGGGGGCCATCTAGAGAGACAGAGAGAGAGAAGAACAGGACACTCTGTGTTAGTGTTAGGTTTCTGTAGCTCCGCCTACATCTCTGGGTCCCAGGGGGCCATCTAGAGAGACAGAGAGAGAAGAAGAACAGGACACTCTGTGTTAGTGTTAGGTTTCTGTAGCTCCGCCTACATCTCTGGGTCCCAGGGGGCCATCTAGAGAGACAGAGAGAGAAGAAGAACAGGACACTCTGTGTTAGTGTTAGGTTTCTGTAGCTCCGCCTACATCTCTGGGTCCCAGGGGGCCATCTAGAGAGACAGAGAGAGAAGAAGAACAGGACACTCTGTGTTAGTGTTAGGTTTCTGTAGCTCCGCCTACATCTCTGGGTCCCAGGGGGCCATCTAGAGAGACAGAGAGAGAAGAAGAACAGGACACTCTGTGTTAGTGTTAGGTTTCTGTAGCTCCGCCTACATCTCTGGGTCCCAGGGGGCCATCTAGAGAGACAGAGAGAGAAGAAGAACAGGACACTCTGTGTTAGTGTTAGGTTTCTGTAGCTCCGCCTACGTCTCTGGGTCCCAGGGGGCCATCTAGAGAGACAGAGAGAGAAGAAGAACAGGACACTCTGTGTTAGTGTTAGGTTTCTGTAGCTCCGCCTACGTCTCTGGGTCCCAGGGGGCCATCTAGAGAGACAGAGAGAGAAGAAGAACAGGACACTCTGTGTTAGTGTTAGGTTTCTGTAGCTCCGCCTACATCTCTGGGTCCCAGGGGGCCATCTAGAGAGACAGAGAGAGAAGAAGAACAGGACACTCCATGTTAGTGTTAGGTTTCTGTAGCTCCGCCTACATCTCTGGGTCCCAGGGGGCCATCTAGAGAGACAGAGAGAGAGGAAGAACAGGACACTCTGTGTTATTGTTAGGTTTTTGTAGCTCCGCCTACGCCTCTGTCTCCAGAACCAGAACAACCATAACAATACTACTACAGAGATATAACAAGGTAATACTGTTAGTGCTACAGATATATAACAAGGTAATACTGTTAGTGCTACAGATATATAACAAGGTAATACTGTTAGTGCTACAGACATATAACAAGCTAATACTGTTAGTGCTACAGATATATAACAAGGTAATACTGTTAGTGCTACAGATATATAACAAGGTAATACTGTTAGTACTACAGACATATAACAAGATACTACTGTTAGTGCTACAGATATATAACAAGGTAATACTGTTAGTACTACAGACATATAACAAGGTAATACTGTTAGTACTACAGATATATAACAAGGTAATACTGTTAGTGCTATACAGGTGCTATACAGTGACCGTAACTAATGACAGAATTAATTTAACAGTTATATATTAGTCTTGTAAACAAAGTTGAATATTTAATATTGTGTCGTTGTAGAACTACTACAACCTTCTCCATCTGTCACATTATTTCTGTCCTTCAGGCTTGGGAGACATCCCTCTTGAAATCTTATACGCTTTCTAATCCACTCAACTCATAAAAACGCTTTTAGATCAAATCAACATTTTTAGCTCCCACAAAACCTAATTGTGTAAAACGCGGCACGACACCATTAGCGCTAGTTGTTGCCGACCTCATATATAATTCACACCCGAGGGCCATGTGAGCAAGTGTTAATTTATGTTCTGCACAAACAAAGAGCAGCTTCTGAAGACCGGGCACATTGCTTATTAATTAACTAGCAAAAGACTTGTTATAAAGTCAATATTTAAAAGGTTGTGAACTGTTCCTTAAAGTCAGTTTAGCTTCAAATTTCATGTTGAGAATGTGGGAGAAACGCCAAGTGGAACAAAGCGAACGGAGGTAACAATGCAGGGGTTTGCTCAACAGGCTTCTCCTGGGATAAGAAATATGTGAGCTGGACAGAATATTAAACTGTTTCTTCACTGAAACTCTACCACACCAGACATATGTGAAACGTATAGAAAATCAACTGTTCTTCACTGAAACTCTACCACAACAGACATATGTGAAACATATAGAAAATCAACTGTTTCTTCACTGAAACTATACCACAACAGACATATGTGAAACGGATAGAAAATCAACTGTTTCTACACTGAAACTCTACCACAACAGACATATGTGAAACGTATAGAAAATCAACTGTTTCTACACTGAAACTCTACCACAACAGACATATGTGAAACGGATAGAAAATCAACTGTTTCTACACTGAAACTCTACAACAACAGTCATATGTGAAACGGATAGAAAATCAACTGTTTCTTCACGGAAACTCTACCACAACAACCACTGCAAAAAACAAAACCAACAACGGCAGAACAGAATATATCATTCCCTTTGAAATACTAAAATGTTAAAGATCATTCTAAATTCTGCCAATAGAAATGATGGTACTTTTGGAAGCCAAAATAAAAAGCTGAAATATGCATGTCATGTTAAAAAAAAAGAATTTTCAGCATTTAAATGGAAGATGTTTTCTAAATGCCATGTCTGGCATCAGTACAGAAGGTATTGTCTTCACTTAGTTCAGAATCCTCCTTGAGACAGATGCCGCATGACTTGGCAGGAGGACGGAAATTAATAAATGATCTTCTTGGGACAGAGACAGACTAAATGAATTCACTCGCTTTGGTTGGACAGAGCAGGAACATAGAGGAGTTACAAACTAGTATCAACAACATCTTGATATCTCCGTTATCCTTTTAAAGATGGTAAATGTAGCTTCTGCCTCAAATGGTTCCCTATTCCCTATATGGTGCACCCTGGTCAAAAGTAGTGCACTATATAGGGAATAGGGTTCTATAGGGCTCCGGACTAAAGTAGTGCACTATATAGGGAATAGGGTTCTATAGGGCCCTGGTCAAAAGTAGTGCCGGACATAGGGGATAGGGTTCTATAGGGCCCTGGTCAAAAGTAGTGCACTATATAGGGAATAGGGTTCTATAGAGCCCTGGTCAAATGTAGTGCACTACATAGGGAATAGGGTTCTATAGGGCCCTGGTCTAAAGTAGTGCACTAAATAGGGAATAGGGTTCTATAGGGCCCTGGTCTAAAGTAGTGCACGACATAGGGGATAGGGTTCTATAGGGCCCTGGTCAAAAGTAGTGCAGTATATAGGGAATAGGGTTCTATAGGGCCCTGGTCAAAAGTAGTGCACTATATAGGGAATAGGGTTCTATAGGGCCCTGGTCAAAAGTAGTGCACTATATAGGGAATAGGGTTCTATAGGGCCCTGGTCAAAAGTAGTGCACTATATAGGGAATAGGGTTCTACAGGGCTCCGGTCTAAAGTAGTGCACTATATAGGGAATAGGGTTCTATAGGGCCCTGGTCAAAAGTAGTGCACGACATAGGGGATAGGGTTCTATATGGCCCTGGTCAAAAGTAGTGCACTATATAGGGAATGGGGTGCCATAGGGCTCTGGTCAAAAGTAGTGCACTACATAGGGAATAGGTTGCCATAGGGCTCTGGTCAAAAGCAGTGCACTACATAGGGAATAGGGTGCCATAGGGCTCTAGTCAAAAGTAGTGTACTATATAAGGAATAGGATTCTATAGGGCTCTGGTCTAAAGTAGTGCACTATATAGGGAATAGGGTGCCATTCGGGACTCAGGCCATATTTACGAAGGGTTAGGTAAATCCCTTCAACCTTATTGTCACGTTGAATAATTCGGGAGACAGGCGTAGGAATGCGTAATAGTTTGTTTTTCTTTTCAGCCCAAATTACAGCCGTGTAAAGCCACGGGGACGAAGACCAAACAAACACCCGACACAAAAACACATGGCTTGAAACGTAAACAAAAGAGCGAGGAGCACCTTGAATAAATAACACAATCACACAATGATTATCACACGGGACGAGACCCGTAATCGTCTGCGCAATACACAAGGGCACGAAAGCCCAAAACAACAAGGCAAATGTACTCACACGACCAACGGACATTGTAACACTAATCGACAGCCCGAGTCTAAAACAAAGGGCACATTTATACAAATGCAATCAGTGGGAATGGGGACCAGGTGTGGGCAATGACACAGTTCCGGACTGATCCGTGACACTTATTAGCTACCAAAGATACACAGTTGCTCTAGGTAATATCTTAAATTCTTTTCGAGATGACACAAGAATAATAGCTCTGTTTCATCACACATACCTTGTATAATCCTCCTAATAGATGACCCCTTTGATGGTCCCAGAGCCCACTGGTCCGTGGAGCCCCAACCCTCAGTCCAGACACATCATCCATCCCTCAGTCCAGACACATCATCCATCCCTCAGTCCAGACACATCATCCATCCCTCAGTCCAGACACATCATCCACCCCTCAGTCCAGACACTCCATCAATCCCTCAGCCCAGACACATCATCCATCCCTCAGCCCAGACACATCATCCACCCCTCAGTCCAGACACATCATCCATTCCTCAGCCCAGACACATCATCCATCCCTCAGTCCAGACACATCATCCATCCCTCAGTCCAGACACATCATCCATCCCTCAGTCCAGACACATCATCCATCCCTCAGTCCAGACACATCATCCATCCCTCAGTCCAGACACATCATCCATCCCTCAGTCCAGACACATCATCCATCCCTCAGTCCAGACACATCATCCATCCCTCAGTCCAGACACATCATCCTTCCCTGTCCAGACACATCATCCATCCCTCAGTCCAGACACATCATCCTTCCCTGTCCAGACACATCATCCATCCCTCAGTCCAGACACATCATCCATCCCTGTCCAGACACATCATCCATCCCTCAGTCCAGACAGGTGATCTGCCCCTCAGTCCAGACACATCATCCATCCCTCAGTCCAGACACATCATCCATCCCTCAGTCCAGACACATCATCCATCCCTCAGTCCAGACACATCATCCATCCCTCAGTCCAGACACATCATCCATCCCTCAGTCCAGACACATCATCCATCCCTCAGTCCAGACACATCATCCATCCCTCAGTCCAGACACATCATCCTTCCCTGTCCAGACACATCATCCATCCCTCAGTCCAGACACATCATCCATCCCTGTCCAGACACATCATCCATTCCTCAGTCCAGACACATCATCCATCCATCAGTCCAGACACATCATCCATCCCTCAGTCCAGACACTCCATCCATCCATCAGTCCAGACACATCATCCATCCATCAGTCCAGACACTCCATCCATTCCTCAGTCCAGACACATCATCCATCCCTCAGTCCAGACACATCATCCATCCCTCAGTCCAGACACATCATCCATCCCTCAGTCCAGACACATCATCCTTCCCTGTCCAGACACATCATCCACCCCTCAGTCCAGACACATCATCCATCCCTCAGTCCAGACACATCATCCTTCCCTGTCCAGACACATCATCCACCCCTCAGTCCAGACACATCATCCATCCCTCAGTCCAGACACATCATCCACCCCTCAGTCCAGACACATCATCAATCCCTCAGTCCAGACACATCATCCATCCCTCAGTCCAGACACATCATCCTTCCCTGTCCAGACACATCATCCATCCATCAGTCCAGACACATCATCCATTCCTCAGTCCATACACATCATCCACCCCTCAGTCCAGACACATCATCCATCCCTCAGTCCAGACAGGTGATCTGCCCCTCAGTCCAGACACATCATCCATCCCTCAGTCCAGACAGGTGATCTGCCCCTCAGTACAGACACATCATCCATCCCTCAGTCCAGACACATCATCCATCCCTCAGTCCAGACAGGTGATCTGCCCCTCAGTCCAGACACATCATCCATCCCTCAGTCCAGACACATCATCAATCCCTCAGTCCAGACACATCATCCATCCCTCAGTCCAGACAGGTGATCTGCCCCTCAGTCCAGACACATCATCCATCCCTCAGTCCAGACACTCCATCCACCCCTCAGTCCAGACACATCATCCATCCCTCAGTCCAGACACATCATCCATCCCTCAGTCCAGACACATCATCCACCCCTCAGTCCAGACACATCATCCATCCCTCAGTCCAGACACTCCATCAATCCCTCAGTCCAGACACATCATCCATTCCTCAGTCCAGACACATCATCCATCCATCAGTCCAGACACATCATCCATCCATCAGTCCAGACACATCATCCATCCCTCAGTCCAGACACATCATCCATCCCTCAGTCCAGACACATCATCCATCCCTCAGTCCAGACACATCATCCTTTCCTCAGTCCAGACACATCATCCATCCCTCAGTCCAGACACATCATCCTTCCCTGTCCAGACACATCATCCACCCCTCAGTCCAGACACATCATCCATCCCTCAGTCCAGACACATCATCCTTCCCTGTCCAGACACATCATCCACCCCTCAGTCCAGACACATCATCCATCCCTCAGTCCAGACACATCATCAATCCCTCAGTCCAGACACATCATCCATCCCTCAGTCCAGACACATCATCCATCCCTCAGTCCAGACACTCCATCCATCCCTCAGTCCAGACACATCATCCATCCCTCAGTCCAGACACATCATCCATCCCTCAGTCCAGACACATCATCCACCCCTCAGTCCAGACACATCATCCATCCCTCAGCCCAGACACATCATCCACCCCTCAGTCCAGACACATCATCCATCCCTCAGTCCAGACACATCATCCATCCCTCAGTCCAGACACATCATCCATCCCTCAGTCCAGACACTCCATCCATCCCTCAGTCCAGACACATCATCCATCCCTCAGTCCAGACACATCATCCATCCCTCAGTCCAGACACATCATCCACCCCTCAGTCCAGACACATCATCCATCCCTCAGCCCAGACACATCATCCACCCCTCAGCCCAGACACATCATCCACCCCTCAGTCCAGACACATCATCCATCCCTCAGTCCAGACACATCATCCATCCCTCAGTCCAGACACATCATCAATCCCTCAGTCCAGACAGGTGATCTGTCCCTCAGTCTAGACATGTGATCTGTCCCTCAGTCTAGACAGGTGATCTGTCCCTCAGTCCAGACAGGTGATCTCTCCCTCAGTCTAGACAGGTGATCTGTCCCTCAGTCTAGACATGTGATCTGTCCCTCAGTCTAGACAGGTGATCTGTCCCTCAGTCTAGACATATGATCTGTCCCTCAGTCCAGACAGGTGATCTGTCCCTCAGTCTAGACATATGATCTGTCCCTCAGTCCAGACAGGTGATCTGTCCCTCAGTCTAGACATATGATCTGTCCCTCAGTCCAGACAGGTGATCTGTCCCTCAGTCTAGACATATGATCTGTCCCTCAGTCTAGACAGGTGATCTGTCCCTCAGTCTAGACATGTGATCTGTCCCTCAGTCTAGACATGTGATCTCTCCCTCAGTCTAGACAGGTGATCTGTCCCTCACTCCAGACAGGTGATCCAGTGACAGCCATCCATGTCCACTGAACTACAGCCCAATCAACCACTACAGCTCAATCAACCACAACAGCCCAATCAACCACTACAGCCCAATCAACTCACACACAGAGTGTGTAACATTCAATACAAATATGTGCTGTATCTTTAATAACCAAAGCCTAAAGGAGGAATCCGAAGGCGTGTAAGAAAGCCAAAGTAATTCAACTGTCTAAAAATGGTAAAGCACCCTTTGCTTGCTCTTAACGGCCTCCCAATCAGGTTGCTGCCTGTTCTTAGTGAACCTACGGCGAAAATGGCGAAAAGGTTGTTTGAACAAATAACCTGCTCTTTATCAGAGATCAAGTTAACTACTGACTTTCAGTATGCATATTGAGAAGGGCACTCAATGTTGTACTGCACTGACTTAGATGACTGATGATTGGTTTAAAAAAAATGGATAATAAGATGATAGGTGGAGCTGCATTGTTACATTTCGGGAATGAATGTTATTGATAGTACATTGTCATTAATGAAGAACTCACTTGCTGTGGCTTTACATCACCTGACATCACATGGTTGGAGAAATATGTAATATATAATAATATGTCCAAATAACCTAGAGAATGTTCGTCAATGGAAGCTTCTCTAACATCAGATATGTACAGTGCGGTGTCCCTCAGGGCAGTTGCCTCGGGCCACTACTCTTCTCTATTTTTTCATTATTTTCCTATAGTACCAAGTAACTGACACGTGGCAGCCAATGGACGTTTTCCTTCAAATGTCCACCTCCTTGACAACACTCAGCTTAGCTGTTTGAGTTGTCATTTAACCAGTTTAATACTGTATGCTATCATCAGTCACCCTTCAGAGCCACATATAACCACTAGTTAAACAAATAACAGTACATTTACAAAGCCTGTCCAGAACTACCCATGCTGCTCTTTCCATCAAACCTCGCCCTTTCTGTCGTTTCCCAAGATAGGACTGCCAATAATGACGTTGTAGGTGACTGAATGAGCCAGATGCGATATACAAAACGGAACGATTTCTCCTACACAGACGCTTCAGGAAAAACTGCACATTTAGTATGTAAAAGTCTCCTCATTGAAAACATCCTGGTTTTTGTGAAAATGAATCTTCAAAATGCTAAGCTAGCTTTATTTTATTTATTTGAGAGTAAGAGAAAAGGCTAAAAATGTTCTTTATTTGCGATTTTCAGAAATTAACGCTATGCTATGCTAAAGCCTGTTTAGTCCAAGCTGGGATGGGAGTTTCAAGACATAACTTAATCCATCCCTCTCCCTCCTCTTCTTCTTTCTCACTCCGCTTCATCTCTTGAGGATTGATTCCAAAACAACGTTTGCCATGTTTAAAAAATTTTGACGTTGTAGGTGACTGAATTTTCGGGTTTTCGTAGCCAGATGCTATATACAAAACGGAACGATTTCTCCTACACACAGACGCTTTCAGGAAAAACTGCACTCCTTCAAAGGTAAATTATTTTATTTATTTGGTTATCTTCTTTTCAATTTCTATGGTTCAAAAGCATATTTTGAAAATCTGAGATGACAGTGTTGTTAAGAAAAGGCTTTAGAAATCGTTAACGTTGCTATGCTAATGATCCATCCCGGATCCGGGATGGGGAGTTTCAAGACAAATAACAGTACATTTACAAAGCCTGCCATCCCATGCTGCTCTTTCCACCTCCTCTTCTTCTTCTCTCACTCCGCTTCTTCTCTCTCCTCCTTCTCCTCTTCTCATCTCTCCCTCCTCTTCTTCTCTCCCTCCTCTTCTTCTCTAGCCCCCCCTCTAGCCCCTCTTCTCTAGCCTCCTCTTCTCCTCCCTCCTCTTTTCTCCCGTCATCTCTAGCCTCCTCTAGCTACTCAACCAAATTTGATTACTGTCTTTTATCATAAAGGATACAAAAATGTGAGGCCCTTGTCTGTGAGACATCAGCAGGAAGAATGGAAGGAAGGAAGGCAGAAGCAGCTGTGGAACCCTTCAGGGTCATTCATGCCGAGGACAGCGTGAATTGATGTCGTTGTGCCAGCCTTTTGTGTCTTTAATAACAACATGTCGCCTTGCTCCATCAATGTTCTGGGAGCCCTTGGCTTTAAACGTAGTGATTCCAGACCCTTTAAACCATCCGAAATCATTTTCCATGTCCAGATTGTTAAGGGGCCATAGAAAGGACTGAAATAAGATGACGGGATTCACAATGGGAGTCACTCATCTCCCCTCCTCTCCTCTCCTCTGTTCTCCTCTTGTCTCACACTTCCCCTGCCCTCTCCTCCCTCCCCTCTCCTCTCCTCCCCCTCCCCTTCCCTCCTGTCTCTCCTTTTCCTCCACCCTCCACTCTCCTCCACTCTGTGTAGGGTAGCAGTCCGTCCCAATAACTCTAGATAATGAGCTCGTGAGGAGCCTGGCAGAGCGACACATTATCATGGTGACATGAGGAATAGTAGGAGGGGTAGGAAGAGGAGAGGGGACGGGGGACGGGGGGGGGATTAGAGAGGGTGACAGGAAGATTAATTTCCCAAAATGAGATTGGAGAGAGAGGAAGACAGGAGCGAGCTGAGGAGTGAGTGAAGTAAATGGTAGACTGGGAATGGGAGTGGTTTTGGAAGTGGGAGTGGAATTGGGAGTAGGAATGGGAGTGGGAGTGGGATTGGGAGTGGTAGTGGGAGTGGTAGTGGGAGTGGTAGTGGGAGTGGTAGTGGGAGTGGGAGTGGTAGTGGGAGTGGTAGTGGGAGTGGGAGTGGGAGTGGTAGTGGGAGTGGGAGTGGGAGTGGTAGTGGGAGTGGTAGTGGGAGTGGTAGTGGGAGTGGGAGTGGTAGTGGGAGTGGTAATGGGATGGGAATATGAATAGGGATGGTAGTGGGAGTGGGAGTGGGAATGATAGTGTGCATGGTAGTGGAAATGGGATTGGGAGTGTGAATGGGAATAGGGATGGGAATAGGGATGGAAGTGGTGTGAGCGGGAATGGGAGTGGGAGTGGGAGTGGGAGTGGTAATGGGATGGGAATGGGAATAGGAATGGGAGTGGGAGTGGGAGTGGTAGTAGGAGTGGGAGTGGTAGTGGGAGTGGGAGTGGTAGTGGTACTGGGAGTGGTAGTGGGAGTGGGAGTGGTAGTGGTACTGGGAGTGGTAGTGGGAGTGGTAGTAGGAGTGGGAGTGGTAGTGGTACTGGGAGTGGTAATGGGAGTGGTAGTGGTAGTGGTAGTGGGAGTGGTAATGCGAGTGGGAGTGGAGTGGGAGTGGGAGTGGTAGTGGTAGTGGTAGTGGGAGTGGGAGTGGTAATGGGATGGGAATGGGAATAGGAGTGGGAGTGGGAGTGGGAGTGGGAGTGGTAGTGGTAGTGGTAGTGGGAGTGGGAGTGGTAATGGGATGGGAATAGGAATAGGGATGGTAGTGGGAGTGGGAGTGGGAGTGGGAGTGGGAATAGGAGTGGGAATGATAGTGTGCATGGTAGTGGGAATGGGATTGGGAGTGTGAATGGGAATAGGGATGGGAATAGGGATGGAAGTGGAGTGTGAGCGGGAATGGTAGTGGGAGGTGGAATGGAAATGGGAATAGGGATGGAAGTGGAGTGGGAGTGGGAATGGTAGTGGGAGGTGGAATGGAAATGGGAATAGGGATGGAAGTGGAGTGGGAGTGGGAATGGGATTGGGAATGATCGTGTGCATGGTAGTGGACGTGGAATGGGAATATGGGAATGGGAATGGGAATGGAATGGGAGAAGGGAATGGGAATGGGAATAGGGATTGAAGTGGAGTGGGAGTGGGAGTGGGAATGGGATTGGGAATGATCGTGTGCATGGTAGTGGACGTTGGAAAGGGAGTGGGAATGGGAATGGGAATAGGGATGGAAGTGGTCCAAAGTGGCAGTGGGAATGGGATTGGGAATGATCGTGTGCATGGTAGTGGACGTTGGAAAGGGTCCAAAGTAGGGAATGGGAATGGGAATAGGGATGGAAGTGGAGTAGGCAGTGGGAATGGGATTGGGAATGATCGTGGGAATATGGTATAGGACGTTGGAATGGGAGTGGGAATGGGAATGGGAATAGGGATGGAAGTGGAATGGGAGTGGGAATGGGAATAGGGATGTCTAAATTAGTACTATTTTTGTAACGTCAGTTGTCCAAAGTTTACTTAAAAAATAATAATCACCCTACAGATTGAAGGATACACTTCCTGCTTTTACTTCCTGTTTAGTCCGATTAGGGATACACCCTCAATGGCTGCCAGTCCACCCATTATGCCATTATTGACTTGACTACGTAGGGAGGACAAATCTTTAGACTGTATATCTATGAATGTACTATGTCACTACACAGATATAAGACCAACTTAATGGTACCTTTCTTCTTTTCAATACAAGTCTGTTACCACAGCAACTGTTTCCTCACCAAACAGTCATCATGTTCTGTTTCCTTACTATGTTTCCTAAATGACACACTATTCACTATGTAGTAGTATACTATAGGGCTCTGGTCCAAAGTAGTGCACTACGTAGGGAATATTGTTCTATAGGGCTCTGGTCCAAAGTAGTGCACTACGTAGGGAATAGGGTTCTATAGGGCTCTGGTCTAAAGTAGTGCACTACGTAGGGAATAGGGTTCTATAGGGCTCTGGTCTAAAGTAGTGCACTATATAAGGAATATGGTTCTATAGGGCTCTGGTCTAAAGTAGTGCACTACGTAGGGAACATGGTTCTATAGGGCTCTGGTCCAAAGTAGTGCACTACGTAGGGAATATGGTTCTATAAAGTAGTCTACAGGGAATAGGGGGCTCTGGTCCAAAGTAGTGCACTACGTAGGGAATAGGGTTCTATAGGGCTCTGGTCTAAAGTAGTGCACTTTATATAGGTAATAGGGTTCTATAGGGCTCTGGTCTAAATTAGTGCACTATATAGGGAATAAGGTTCTATAGGGCTCTGGTCCAAAGTAGTGCACTGGTCTAAAGTATATAGGGAATATGGTTCTATAGGGCTCTGGTCTAAAGTAGTGCACTACGTAGGGAATATGGTTCTATAGGGCTCTGGTCTAAAGTAGTGCACTACGTAGGGAATAGGGTTCTATAGGGCTCTGGTCTAAAGTAGTGCACTACGTAGGGAATATGGTTCTATAGGGCTCTGGTCTAAAGTAGTGCACTACGTAGGGAATAGGGTTCTATAGGGCTCTGGTCCAAAGTAATGCACTACGTAGGGAATATGGTTCTATAGGGCTCTGGTCTAAAGTAGTGCACTACGTAGGGAATAGGGTTCTATCCAAAGTAGGCTCTAGGGTCTAAAGTAGTGCACTACGTAGGGAATATGGTTCTATAGGGCTCTGGTCCAAAGTAGTGCACTACGTAGGGAATATGGTTCTATAGGGCTCTGGTCTAAAGTAGTACACTACGTAGGGAATAGGGTTCTATAGGGCCCTGGTCTAAAGTAGTGCACTACGTAGGGAACACGGTGCCATTTGAGCGTCAAGACGGAGCCTCTCAGTTCCGTCCGTTAATCAGATGTAAATTGAGTGTTTCCATTCCTCCGGTGTAATATCCTCTCCATCACCATGACGATTGGAGGAGAGTCACACGGGAGAGCCAATCAGAATCTCCACATGGGCACGGGACAATTTCCACTTCTTCATCTCACCAGCTATAGCGACCTGCTGTCAAGGTGCTTGGCACCCAAAACAAGGCCTGATTGAGTCATCCTCTGTGTCCCAAAAAACTGCAACCGTCCTTATGGGCCTCTGGTTCTAAGCAGTGCACTATATAGGGAAATAGATTGCAATTTGTGACAAAGCCAGGTTGTGATTGAGACATCACATCCGAGGAACACCTGTCATCTGGTCTCCATTGTCTGTGTCAAACTACAGCCTTTCCCCATTTAGTGCACTACATTAGACCAGGACCCATAGGGTAGTTGTGGACTATATAGGCTCCCATTGAGGATACATGTTGGATGAAGGCCTGATTTAGACAAGGACATATCAAACAGAAGGGAATCATATTGTCAACAGTATACATGGAACAGGTTCCCATTGAGGATATATATTGGATGTAGGCCTGATTTAGACAAGGCCAGGCCAAGTGAATCATATAGTCTCAGACTCTGAGCCTTAACGAAGTAAACGTACTGAAGCCTCTCTATAACGTCCAGGACAGTCAAATGAACGAACAGATGTAGGATCTTAATTCGATCACTCTTGTTGTTGTCTATTCGAGGTTTAAAAAGGCGTCTAAATTTCGTAAATTAAACTTTAAATTAACAGACTTGATTTGCCCCTTATTAAACCAAAAAATGTATCCACCACTTCTAAAATGTCAATATATTACAATCCAAACTATAAATCGTGTTTCCTGTTGCAGCAGGATTATTTTCGGTACGTATTGGTATGTATTGGTGTGTATCGGTATGTATTGGTATGTATTGGTATGTATTGGTATGTATTGGTATGTATCGGTATGTATTGGTATGTATTGGTATGTATTGGTACGTATCGGTATGTATTGGTATGTATTGGTATGTATTGGTATGTATTGGTATGTATCGGTATGTATTGGTATGTATTGGTATGTATTGGTATGTATTGGTATGTATTGGTATGTATTGGTATGTATTGGTATGTATTGGTACGTATCGGTATGTATCGGTATGTATTGGTATGTATTATGTATGTATTGGTATGTATTGGTATGTATTGGTATGTATTGGTATGTATTGGTATGTATTGGTATATGGTATGTATTGGTATGTATTGGTATGTATTGGTATGTATTGGTATGTATTGGTATGTATCGGTATGTATTGGTATTGGTATGTATCGGTATGTATTGGTATGTATTGGTATGTGTTGGTGTGTATTGGTATGTATTGGTATGTATTGGTATGCATTGGTATGTATCGGTATGTATTGGTATGTATTGGTATGTATTGGTATGTATCGGTATGTATTGTATTGGTATCGTATGTATTGGTATGTATTGGGTATTGTATTGGTATGTATTGGTATGTATCATATTGGTATGTATTGGTATGTATTGGTATGTATTGATATGTATCATGTATGTATTGGTACGTATTGTTATGTATCGGTATGTATTGGTATCGGTATGTATTGGTACATATCGGTATGTATTGGTATGTATTGGTATGTATTGGTGTGTATTGGTAAGTATTGGTATGTGGTACATATTGGTATGTATTGGTATGTATTGGTACGCACGGTATGTATTGGTACGATCGGCGTATTGGTATGTATTGGTATGTATTGGTATGTATTGGTACGTATCATGTATTGGTACGTATTGGTACATCGGTATGTATTGGTATGTATTGGTATGTATTGGTACGTATTGGTATGTATTGGTATGTATTGGTATGTATTGGTAGTATCGGTATGTATTGGTATGTATTGGTACGTATTGGTACGTATTGGTATGTATTGGTATCGGGTATGTATTGGTATGTATTGGTATATATTGGCGTATTGGTATATATCGGTATGTATTGGTATATATCGGTATGTAATGTTATGTATTGGTATGTATTGGTATGTATATTGGTACGTATCGGTATGTATTGGTATGTATTGGTATGTATTGGTATGTATTGGTACATATCTGGTATGTATTGGTATGTATTGGTATGTATTGGTATGTATTGGTATGTATTGGTATGTATTGGTATGTATTGGTACGTTATCGGTATGTATTGGTATGTTTTGATCATCGGCATGTATCGGTATGTATTGGTATGTATTGGTATGTATCGGTATGTATGTATTGGTATGTATTGGTATGTATTGGTACGTATTGGTATGTATTTGTATGTATCGGTATGTATTGGTATGTATTGGTATGTATTGGTACGTATTGGTATGTATTGGTATGTATTGGTATATGTATTGGTATATATTGGTATGTATCGGTATGTATCGGTATGTATATGTATTGGTATGTATTGGTACGTATCGGTATGTATTGGTATGTATTGGTACGTATCGGTATGTATTGGTATGTATTGGTATGTATTGGTATGTATTGGTACGTATTGGTATGTATTGCATGCATTATTGGTATGTATTGGTATGTATTGGTATGTATTTGTACGTATCGGTATGTATTGGTATGTATTGGTACGTATTGGTATGTATTGGTACGTATTGGTCGGTACGTATTGGTATGTATTGGTATGTATTGTACATGATCGGGTATGTATTGGTATGTATTGGTACGTATTGGTACGTATTGGTGTGTATTGGTGTGTATTGGTATGTATTGGTATGTATTGGTATGTCTTTGTACGTATCGGTATGTATTGGTGTGTATTGGTATGTATTGGTATGTATTGGTACGTATTGGTATGTATTGGAGGGCTGCTGTCTGTCTAGAACCGGTGTGTCTTTAACCATCGTCTGGGCAATCTCCCGTTGACCTCCAGTCACAATGATGAGTACTCACACACGCAGATACACACACACCCACACACGCGCACGCAGATACACACACACACACACACACGCAGATACACACACACACACACACACACACACACACAGATACACACACACACGCATATACACACACGCATACACACACACACACACACGCAGATACACACACACACACGCAGATACACACACACACACACACACACACACACACACACACACAGATACACACACACACACGCATATACACACACACACGCAGATACACACAAACACACACATATACAGACACACACACACACGAACACACGCACAGGCAGATACAAACACACGCAGATACAGACACACACACGCACGCATATACAGACACACACACGCACGCAGATACACAATACACACACACACACACACACACACACTTAGACAGTCACCGATTGACCTCCCGTCTCTCTGATGTCACCTATCAAAGGCTGTTGTGTCAAGATGCTGGTGCCAGAGGGAGGAGAGAGAGATCTACATTATAAATACACACTATACTGGGGGGGGTCTACATTATAAATACACACTATACTGGGGGGTGGTCTACAGTATAAATACACACTATACTGGGGGGTCTACATTATAAATACACACTATACTGGGGGGGGGGGGTCTACAGTATAAATACACACTATACTGGGGGGGGGTCTACAGTATAAATACACACTATACTGGGGGGGAGTCTACAGTATAAATATACACTATACTGGGGGGGAGATCTACAATATAAATACACACTATACTGGGGGGGGGGATCTACAATATAAATACACACTATACTGGGGGGGAGATCTACAATATAAATATACACTATACTGGGGGGGAGATCTACAATATAAATACACACTATACTGGGGGGGATCTACAATATAAATATACACTATACTGGGGGGGGAGATCTACAATATAAATACACACTATACTGGGGGGGAGATCTACAATATAAATACACACTATACTGGGGGGGAGATCTACAGTATAAATACACACTATACTGGGGGAGATCTACAATATAAATACACACTATACTGGGGGGGATCTACAATATAAATACACACTATACTGGGGGGGGGATCTACAATATAAATACACACTATACTGGGGGGGGATCTACAATATAAATACACACTATACTGGGGGGGATCTACAATATAAATACACACTATACTGGGGGGGGATCTACAATATAAATACACACTATACTGGGGGGGGATCTACAATATAAATACACACTATACTGGGGGGGGAGATCTACAATATAAATACACACTATACTGGGGGGGATCTACAATATAAATACACACTATACTGGGGGGGATCTACAATATAAATACACACTATACTGGGGGGGGGGTCTACACTATAAATACACACTATACTGGGGGGGATCTACAATATAAATACACACTATACTGGGGGGGAGATCTACATTATAAATACACACTATACTGGGGGGGGGGGATCTACAATATAAATACACACTATACTGGGGGGGATCTACAATATAAATACACACTATACTGGGGGGGGATCTACATTATAAATACACACTATACTGGGGGGGAGATCTACAATATAAATACACACTATACTGGGGGGGGAGGGGGGAGATCTACAATATAAATACACACTATACTGGGGGGGATCTACAATATAAATACACACTATACTGGGGGGGGGGATCTACAATATAAATACACACTATACTGGGGGGGATCTACAATATAAATACACACTATACTGGGGGGGATCTACAATATAAATACACACTATACTGGGGGGAGATCTACATTATAAATACACACTATACTGGGGGGGAGATCTAATATAAATACACACTATACTGGGGGGGGAGATCTACAATATAAATACACACTATACTGGGGGGGGGGGGGATCTACAATATAAATACACACTATACTGGGGGGGAGATCTACAGTATAAATACACACTATACTGGGGGGGGGAGATCTACAATATAAATACACACTATACTGGGGGGGGGAGATCTACAATATAAATACACACTATACTGGGGGGATCTACAATATAAATACACACTATACTGGGGGGGAGATCTACAATATAAATACACACTATACTGGGGGGATCTACAATATAAATACACACTATACTGGGGGGGGGAGATCTACAATATAAATACACACTATACTGGGGGGGAGATCTACAATATAAATACACACTATACTGGGGGGGAGATCTACAATATAAATACACACTATACTGGGGGAGATCTACAATATAAATACACACTATACTGGGGGGGGATCTACAATATAAATACACACTATACTGGGGGGGGATCTACAATATAAATACACACTATACTGGGGGGGATCTACAATATAAATACACACTATACTGGGGGGGGGGGATCTACAATATAAATACACACTATACTGGGGGGGGGATCTACAATATAAATACACACTATACTGGGGGGGGGGGATCTACAATATAAATACACACTATACTGGGGGGGATCTACATTATAAATACACACTATACTGGGGGGGAGATCTACATTATAAATACACACTATACTGGGGGGGGGGGATCTACAATATAAATACACACTATACTGGGGGGGGGGGATCTACAATATAAATACACACTATACTGGGGGGAGATCTACAATATAAATACACACTATACTGGGGGGGGATCTACAATATAAATACACACTATACTGGGGGGGGAGATCTACATTATAAATACACACTATACTGGGGGGGGGATCTACATTATAAATACACACTATACTGGGGGGAGATCTACAATATAAATACACACTATACTGGGGGGAGATCTACAATATAAATACACACTATACTGGGGGGGAGATCTACAATATAAATACACACTATACTGGGGGGGGGAGATCTACAATATAAATACACACTATACTGGGGGGGAGATCTACAATATAAATACACACTATACTGGGGGGGAGATCTACAATATAAATACACACTATACTGGGGGGAGATCTACAATATAAATACACACTATACTGGGGGGGGGGGGGGGATCTACAATATAAATACACACTATACTGGGGGACTGGGGGGGATCTACAATATAAATACACACTATACTGGGGGGGGGATCTACATTATAAATACACACTATACTGGGGGGGGAGGGGGATCTACATTATAAATACACACTATACTGGGGGGGGATCTACAATATAAATACACACTATACTGGGGGAGATCTACAATATAAATACACACTATACTGGGGGGGGATCTACATTATAAATACACACTATACTGGGGGGGGATCTACAATATAAATACACACTATACTGGGGGGGGGGGATCTACAATATAAACACACACTATACTGGGGGGGGGGGGGATCTACAATATAAATACACACTATACTGGGGGGGACTGGGGGATCTACAATATAAATACACACTATACTGGGGGGGGGGAGATCTACAATATAAATACACACTATACTGGGGGGGAGATCTACAATATAAATACACACTATACTGGGGGGGGGAGATCTACAATATAAATACACACTATACTGGGGGAGATCTACAATATAAATACACACTATACTGGGGGGGGAGATCTACAATATAAATACACACTATACTGGGGGGGAGATCTACAATATAAATACACACTATACTGGGGGGGGAGATCTACAATATAAATACACACTATACTGGGGGATCTACAATATAAATACACACTATACTGGGGGGATCTACAATATAAATACACACTATACTGGGGGGGGGAGATCTACAATATAAATACACACTATACTGGGGGGGGGGAGATCTACAATATAAATACACACTATACTGGGGGGGGGGAGATCTACAATATAAATATACTATACTGGGTATAAATACACACTATACTGGGGGGGGAGATCTACAATATAAATACACACTATACTGGGGGGGGGAGATCTACAATATAAATACACACTATACTGGGGGGAGAGATCTACAATATAAATACACACTATACTGGGGGGGGGATCTACAATATAAATACACACTATACTGGGGGGGGGGATCTACAATATAAATACACACTATACTGGGGGAGGGGGAGATCTACAATATAAATACACACTATACTGGGGGGGGATCTACAATATAAATACACACTATACTGGGGGGATCTACAATATAAATACACACTATACTGGGGGGGAGATCTACAATATAAATACACACTATACTGGGGGGGGGAGATCTACAATATAAATACACACTATACTGGGGGGGATCTACAATATAAATACACACTATACTGGGGGGGGGATCTACAATATAAATACACACTATACTGGGGGGGGGATCTACAATATAAATACACACTATACTGGGGGGGGGATCTACAATATAAATACACACTATACTGGGGGGATCTACAATATAAATACACACTATACTGGGAGGGGATCTACAATATAAATACACACTATACTGGGGGACTGGGGGGGATCTACAATATAAATACACACTATACTGGGGGGAGGGGGGATCTACAATATAAATACACACTATACTGGGGGGGGGAGATCTACAATATAAATACACACTATACTGGGGGAGGAGAGGAGATCTACAATATAAATACACACTATACTGGGGGAGGAGAGAGATCTACAATATAAATACACACTATACTGGGGGAGAGAGAGATCTACAATATAAATACACACTATACTGGGGGGGGGGATCTACAATATAAATACACACTATACTGGGGGGGGATCTACAATATAAATACACACTATACTGGGGGGGGGGATCTACAATATAAATACACACTATACTGGGGGGGAGGGGGAGATCTACAATATAAATACACACTATACTGGGGGAGGGGGAGATCTACAATATAAATACACACTATACTGGGGGGGGGATCTACAATATAAATACACACTATACTGGGGGGGATCTACAATATAAATACACACTATACTGGGGGGGGGGGGATCTACAATATAAATACACACTATACTGGGGGGGGGGGGATCTACAATATAAATACACACTATACTGGGGGGATCTACAATATAAATACACACTATACTGGGGGGGGATCTACAATATAAATACACACTATACTGGGGGGAGAGATCTACAATATAAATACACACTATACTGGGGGGGGATCTACAATATAAATACACACTATACTGGGGGAGAGGGAGATCTACAATATAAATACACACTATACTGGGGGGAGATCTACAATATAAATACACACTATACTGGGGGGGAGATCTACAATATAAATACACACTATACTGGGGGGATCTACAATATAAATACACACTATACTGGGGGGGGATCTACAATATAAATACACACTATACTGGGGGGGGGAGATCTACAATATAAATACACACTATACTGGGGGAGATCTACAATATAAATACACACTATACTGGGGGGGGGGGAGATCTACAATATAAATACACACTATACTGGGGGGGAGATCAACAATATAAATACACACTATACTGGGGGGGGGAGATCTACAATATAAATACACACTATACTGGGGGGATCTACAATATAAATACACACTATACTGGGGGGAGATCAACAATATAAATACACACTATACTGGGGGGGGACTGGGGAGATCTACAATATAAATACACACTATACTGGGGGGGGAGATCTACAATATAAATACACACTATACTGGGGGGGGAGATCTACAATATAAATACACACTATACTGGGGGGGGAGATCTACAATATAAATACACACTATACTGGGGGGAGGGGAGATCTACAATATAAATACACACTATACAGGGGGGGAGAGAGAGATCTACAGTATAAATACACACTATACTGGGGGGGGGATCTACAATATAAATACACACTATACAGGGGGGGAGATCTACAATATAAATACACACTATACTGGGGGGGGGGGAGATCTACAATATAAATACACACTTTACAGGGGGAGGGGGAGATCTACAGTATAAATACACACTATACTGGGGGGGGGGGATCTACAATATAAATACACACTATACTGGGGGGGGGGATCTACACTATATAAATACACACTATACTGGGGGAGATCTACAATATAAATACACACTATACTGGGGGGGATCTACACTATAAATACACACTATACTGGGGGGATCTAAAATATAAATACACACTATACTGGGGGGAGATCTACAATATAAATACACACTATACTGGGGGGGGATCTACACTATAAATACACACTATACTGGGGGGGGATCTACAATATAAATACACACTATACTGGGGGGGGAGATCTACAATATAAATACACACTATACTGGGGAGGAGATCTACAATATAAATACACACTATACTGGGGGAGATCTACAATATAAATACACACTATACTGGGGAGGAGATCTACAATATAAATACACACTATACTGGGGGAGATCTACAATATAAATACACACTATACTGGGGGGGGGGATCTACAATATAAATACACACTATACTGGGGGGAGATCTACAATATAAATACACACTATACTGGGGGGGGGGAGATCTACAATATAAATACACACTATACTGGGGGATCTACAATATAAATACACACTATACTGGGGGGATCTACAATATAAATACACACTATACTGGGGGGGGGGGATCTACAATATAAATACACACTATACTGGGGGGAGATCTACAATATAAATACACACTATACTGGGGGGATCTACAATATAAATACACACTATACTGGGGGGGAGATCTACAATATAAATACACACTATACTGGGGGGATCTACAATATAAATACACACTATACTGGGGGGGATCTACAATATAAATACACACTATACTGGGGGGACAATATAAATACACACTATACTGGGGGGGGAGATCTACATTATAAATACACACTATACTGGGGGGGGAGATCTACAATATAAATACACACTATACTGGGGGGGATCTGGGGGAGATCAATATAAATACACACTATACTGGGGGGAGGGGATCTACATTATAAATACACACTATACTGGGGGAGATCTACAATATAAATACACACTATACTGGGGGGGGGATCTACAATATAAATACACACTATACTGGGGGGGGATCTACAATATAAATACACACTATACTGGGGGGGGGGATCTACATTATAAATACACACTATACTGGGGGGGGGAGATCTACAATATAAATACACACTATACTGGGGGGATCTACAATATAAATACACACTATACTGGGGGGGATCTACAATATAAATACACACTATACTGGGGGAGATCTACAGTATAAATACACACTATACTGGGGGAGGGATCTACAATATAAATACACACTATACTGGGGGGGGGAGATCTACAATATAAATACACACTATACTGGGGGGGGATCTACAATATAAATACACACTATACTGGGGGAGATCTACAATATAAATACACACTATACTGGGGGGGGAGATCTACAATATAAATACACACTATACTGGGGGGATCTACAGATCTACAATATAAATACACACTATACTGGGGGGAGATCTACAATATAAATACACACTATACTGGGGGGGGAGATCTACAATATAAATACACACTATACTGGGGGGGGGAGATCTACAATATAAATACACACTATACTGGGGGGGATCTACAATATAAATACACACTATACTGGGGGGGATCTACAATATAAATACACACTATACTGGGGGGATCTACAATATAAATACACACTATACTGGGGGGGGGATCTACAATATAAATACACACTATACTGGGGGGGGAGATCTACAATATAAATACACACTATACTGGGGGGGGGGATCTACAATATAAATACACACTATACTGGGGGGGATCTACAATATAAATACACACTATACTGGGGGGGGGGAGATCTACAATATAAATACACACTATACTGGGGGGGGAGATCTACAATATAAATACACACTATACTGGGGGGGAGATCTACAATATAAATACACACTATACTGGGGGGAGATCTACAATATAAATACACACTATACTGGGGGGAGATCTACAATATAAATACACACTATACTGGGGGATCTACAATATAAATACACACTATACTGGGGGGGGGATCTACAATATAAATACACACTATACTGGGGGGGATCTACAATATAAATACACACTATACTGGGGGGGAGATCTACAATATAAATACACACTATACTGGGGGAGATCTACAATATAAATACACACTATACTGGGGGAGATCTACAATATAAATACACACTATACTGGGGGGATCTACAATATAAATACACACTATACTGGGGGGGGGATCTACAATATAAATACACACTATACTGGGGGGAGATCTACAATATAAATACACACTATACTGGGGGGAGATCTACAATATAAATACACACTATACTGGGGGGGGAGATCTACAATATAAATACACACTATACTGGGGGGGGGGAGATCTACAATATAAATACACACTATACTGGGGGGGGAGATCTACAATATAAATACACACTATACTGGGGGGGAGATCTACAATATAAATACACACTATACTGGGGGATCTACAATATAAATACACACTATACTGGGGGGGGAGAGATCTACAATATAAATACACACTATACTGGGGGAGATCTACAATATAAATACACACTATACTGGGGGGGAGATCTACAATATAAATACACACTATACTGGGGGGGGGAGATCTACAATATAAATACACACTATACTGGGGGGAGATCTACAATATAAATACACACTATACTGGGGGGGTCTATAATATAAATACACACTATACTGGGGGGGATCAATATAAATACACACTATACTGGGGGGGTCTACATTATAAATACACACTATACTGGGGGGGGAGATCTACAATATAAATACACACTATACTGGGGGGGGAGATCTACAATATAAATACACACTATACTGGGGGGGAGATCTACAATATAAATACACACTATACTGGGGGGAGATCTACAATATAAATACACACTATACTGGGGGGGGGGGATCTACAATATAAATACACACTATACTGGGGGGGATCTACAATATAAATACACACTATACTGGGGGGGGGATCTACAATATAAATACACACTATACTGGGGGGGGGGAGATCTACAATATAAATACACACTATACTGGGGGGGAGATCTACAATATAAATACACACTATACTGGGGGGGGAGGGGATCTACAATATAAATACACACTATACTGGGGGGGATCTACAATATAAATACACACTATACTGGGGTGGAGATCTACAATATAAATACACACTATACTGGGGGAGGAGATCTACAATATAAATACACACTATACTGGGGGGAGATCTACAGTATAAATACACACTATACTGGGGGGAGATCTACAATATAAATACACACTATACTGGGGGGGAGATCTACACATTATAAATACACACTATACTGGGGGGGGGTCTATAATATAAATACACACTATACTGGGGGGGGATCTACAATATAAATATACACTACACACTATACTGGGGGGGGGAGATCTACAATATAAATACACACTATACTGGGGGATCTACACTATAAATACATACTATACTGGGGAGGAGAGGGAGAGATCTACAATATAAATACACACTATACTGGGTGAGGAGAGAGAGATCTACAATATAAATACACACTATACTGGGTGGGGATCTACAGTATAAATACACACTATACTGGGGGAGGAGAGAGATCTACAATATAAATACACACTATACTGGGTGAGGAGAGAGAGATCTACAATATAAATACACACTATACTGGGGGAGGAGAGATCTACAATATAAATATACACTATACTGGGGGGGATCTACAATATAAATACACACTATACTGGGGGGGATCTACAATATAAATACACACTATACTGGGGGAGGAGAGAGAGATCTACACACAATATAAATACACACTATACTGGGGGATGAGAGAGAGATCTACAATACAAATACACACTATACTGGGGGGGAGAGAGATCTACAATATAAATACACACTATACTGGGGGAGGAGAGAGATCTACAATATAAATACACACTATACTGGGGGAGGAGAGATCTACAATATAAATACACACTATACTGGGGGGGGGATCTACAATACAAATACACACTATACTGGGGGGGGGGGGGATCTACAATATAAATACACACTATACTGGGGGAGGAGATCTACAATATAAATACACACTATACTGGGGGGGATCTACAATACAATATAAATACACACTATACTGGGGGGGGAGATCTACAATATAAATACACACTATACTGGGGGAGGAGAGATCTACAATATAAATACACACTATACTGGTGGGGGATCTACAATATAAATATACACTATACTGGTGGGGGATCTACAGTATAAATACACACTACACTGGGGGGGAGATCTACAATATAAATACACACTATACTGGGGGGGGGATCTACATTATAAATACACACTATACTGGGGGGGAGAGAGATCTACAATATAAATACACACTATACTGGGGGGAGCTACTGGGGAATGGGGCTTGATGCTTGATGCTCCTTGTTACTGATCACTAGAGTGTTTCTCTCTCTCTCTCTGTGTGTGTGTGTGTGTGTGTGTGTGTGTGTGTGTGTGTGTGTGTGTGTGTGTGTGTGTGTGTGTGTGTGTGTGTGTGTGTGTGTGTGTGTGTGTGTGTGTGTGTGTGTGTGTGTGTGTGTGTGTGTGTGTGTGTCTCTGTGAGTTGTTATTGAGGCTGATCTCCTATCAGCTTGATGCTCCTTGTTCCTGATCACTAGAGGACAAGCTTTCTCCTTGCCGGACCCACAAGTCCACGTTGAGACAATGACAGATCATCCCTGTCATTTTGTCATTGAGTTGTCTCAGTGCTGCTGCAAGTATACATTTTCCCTGGGGGGTGGGAGGGGTTGTCAGTCGTAGTGTAATTCACCTCATTTACTTTCATCTAAATGCCTCCGTCAATCCAACATCTATTGTCAACAGTAATCAATTGTCTACGAACCTAAGTTTATACTGTTACCACTGAGATGGTTTTCACTTGAAGAAAATCCAGTGAGCAGTCCACCCAAACATAAACGTCACTGTCATGTCGACCTCTGACGGCCTCCCAGCTAAAAACAAACAAACAATCAAGCAACAAGCAACCTAGAAAAAGTTTCGACACCTTGACAGTAAAATCAAAAACATTTAAAATAATAGCCCACATTAACATACAGAAATGCCAATGGGGGAGGTGTTGCTGTTTATAAGAAACAAGTTTCATGAAATCGAGGTTCACCTCACCTGACAGTAAAATCTGGAAAAACTACTGTTGTTTATATTCTGACTAAAGCCCATTCTGGTCTCTGAAACTCACTTAGATAATACCGTTGATGATAAAGTGGTATGCTGTTGAAGTGATATGGCTACATGATTATAACATCTACAGGTAGGATAATGACAGAAATGCCAATGGGGGGAGTCAGTATCTGGATAATGTTAACTACTGTTGAAGTTATATTCAGAACCTAAACATTCCTGATATAGACAGTCAATTGGTATAATGTTAACTAGAGATATGGCTACAGGATCTCATGCCCATTCTTAAATACTGTTCATCTTGTAGTAATATCTGTAATGCTGAACAGGTCCATCTGCCTCACCTAAAGCCCATTCTGACAGTCAGGGATAATGTTAAATACTGCTACAGGTTCATCTGCCTCACCTAAAGCCCATTCTGGTGGGAAGCTGCTATAGACAGTCATCTGGATAATGTTATACTGTGATAACAGGTCCATCTGCCTCACCTAAAGCCCATTCTGGTGGGAAGCTTTATAGACAGTCAGTATCTTGATAACGAAATCTTAGACAAATGATAATGTATGTGAAATCAACAGAAAGGTATATGTTCTGGGTGATTTTAAATATTGACAGAAAGGGCTTTCATCATGTATTGGTCACATGTTTACTAAAGCTGCCGAAATCTGCTCTAAAGCAGAATCCAAAACCATCGGATGAATTGATCATAATATAGAAGCCATATCTTGGACAACCAAAGTCCCAAAGACTGGGCCTAATATTGTGTATAAGAGGTCATAGAATAAGTTGTGAAGTGATTCATATGTTGAAGTTCTGTTTCTGTGTGTAATGAGGAGCAAACCAGACGTTGCACTTGACACATTTATGAAACTACTTATTCAAGTTACTAATAAGAAACCATTAAGAAAATGACTGTTAAAAAAAAAGTTACATCTCTGTGGATTGATTAAGAACGGAAGAATTGTATGGTTGACAGGGACGAGGAACAAGGAATGGCAAATAATTCTGGCTGTGCAGCTGATTGGCAAACATTTTATATTTAACTCGGCAAGTTATTTGCAGTAAATGCCTACCCCAGCCAAACCCAGACGTCGCTGGGCCAATTGTGCGCCACTCGGGAGCCCATACAACATATTGTAAATTGAAAAATAATGTGACTGAATTAAACAAAAAATAAGAAGAAACTGCACTATGAAACAAAGATTAAATAATTTAAAGTGATGGTAAAAAACAAGCCTTAGAGCCAAATGTTTGGCAAAAGGGCAAACTCAGCTCTGTCATTCATTGAATCAGATGGCTCATTTATCACAAAACCCACTGATATTGCCAGCTACTTTAGTGATATTTTTCTTTGGCAAGATTAGCAGATTAGCAAATTTAGATGGCAACGACAAACTCTGAACAAACACATCCACGCATAACTGATCAAATTATGAAAGACAAGCAATAGGATATTTAAATTCCATAAAGTGATTGTGGAAGAGGTCAAAAAAAATCATTGACAATGACAAGTCACCTGGGTCTGACAACTCGTATGGAAACTTACTGAAGACAATAGCTGACTGAAAACCCACTCCTATTTGCCACTTCTTCAATCTAAGCCTACAGGAAAGTGTGTGCCCTGAAATCTAAAGGGAACCAAAAGTCATTCCGCTACTCAAGAAGAGCAGAGCACCATTTACTGGCACAAAAAGCCCACCAATCAGCCTGTTACCAACCCTTAGTAAACATTTGGAGAAAAAACATTGTGTTTGACCAGATACAATGCTACTTCACAGTAAACAAATGAACAACTGACTTTCAACATGCTTATAGGGAAGGGCAATCAATGTGTACAACACTTACACAAATCACTGATGATTAGCTGAAATAAATTGATAACAAGAAGCTTGTTTTGTTAGACTTCAGTGTAAGGGATGCGTGTCGGTGGCAGGGAAGTCAGGTGCAGGAGAACAAACTTGGTATAAATGGAGTTGTTCAACAAATGCTGACAAAACTCCAAAACAACCAACATGTACAGAAGAACAAAGTTGGTACAAAACCCGTCACACAACAACACTGAAATAGCACATCTCATACAAACTAAACAATCTCCGACAAGGACGTGAGGGGAAACAGAGGGTTAAATACACAACATGTAATTGATAGGATTTGGAACCAGGTGTGAAGGAAGACAAGACAAAACCAATGGAAAATAAAAAAATGGATCAGTGATGGCTAGAAGGTCGGTGACGTCGACCGTCGAACACCGCCCGAACAAGGAGAGGGACCGACTTTGGCGGAAGTCGTGACATTCAGCTTTCGATCATAATCTACTGATGGAAAAATTGTATGTGTTGTGGCTTTACATCCTCTGCTATAATGTGGATAAAGAGTTACCTGTCTAACAGAACACAGAGGGTGTTATTTAATGCTTTATGGCTTTACATCCTCTGCTATAATGTGGATAAAGAGTTACCTGTCTAACAGAACACAGAGGGTGTCATTTAATGCTTTATGGCTTTACATCCTCTGCTATAATGTGGATAAAGAGTTACCTGTCTAACAGAACACAGAGGGTGTCATTTAATGCTTTATGGCTTTACATCCTCTGCTATAATGTGGATAAAGAGTTACCTGTCTAACAGAACACAGAGGGTGTCATTTAATGCTTTATGGCTTTACATCCTCTGCTATAATGTGGATAAAGAGTTACCTGTCTAACAGAACACAGAGGGTGTTATTTAATGCTTTATGGCTTTACATCCTCTGCTATAATGTGGATAAAGAGTTACCTGTCTAACAGAACACAGAGGGTGTTATTTAATGCTTTATGGCTTTACATCCTCTGCTATAATGTGGATAAAGAGTTACCTGTCTAGGGTGTTATTTAAGGCTTTATGGCTTTACATCCTCTGATAAAGAGTTACCTGTCTAACAGAACACAGAGGGTGTCATTTAATGCTTTATGGCTTTACATCCTCTGCTATAATGTGGATAAAGAGTTACCTGTCTAACAGAACACAGAGGGTGTCGTTTAATGGAAGCCTCTCCAACATAATCCCGATAGAATCAGGCGTTCCCCAGGGCAGCTGTCTAGGCCCCGTTATTTCTTTTTTCAATCTTTACTATTGACCTGCCACTGGCACTAAGTAAAGCCTGTGTGTCTATATATGCCGAGGACTCATCATTATACACGTCAGCTACAAAAAGCAAGTGAAATCCCTGCAGCGCTTAACAAAAAAGCAAGTGAAATCCATGCAGCGCTTAACAAAAAGCTGCAGTCAGTTTTAGTGGGAAGTAATAAAATAGCCTTAAATATTTATAAAACTAAAAACATTGTATTTGGGACAAACCATTCACTAAAACCTTGAACCTCAACTAAATCTGGTAATAAATCATGTGGAAACCCGAGCAAGTTGAGGAGACTAAACTACTTGGAGTAACCCTGAATTGTAGACTGTCATGGACCAAACATACTGATGCAACAGTAGCTAAAATGGGTCTATTAAAGGACTGCTCTGCTTTGATGGGTAGAGGTCTGAGGTCTGATGGGTAGAGGCCTGATGGGTATAGGTCTGATGGGTAGAGGTCTGATGGTTAGAGGTCTGATGGGTAGAGGTCTGATGGGTCTGATGGGTAGAGGTCTGATGGGTAGAGGTCTGATGGGTAGAGGTCTGATGGGTCTGATGGGTAGAGGTCTGATGGGTAGAGGTCTGATGGGTAGAGGCCTGATGGGTAGAGGTCTGATGGTTAGAGGTCTGATGGGTAGAGGCCTGATGGGTCTGCTGGGTAGAGGTCTGATGGGTAGAGGTCTGATGGGTAGAGGTCTGATGGGTCTGATGGGTAGAGGTCTGATGTGTAGAGGTCTGATGGGTCTGCTGGGTAGAGGTCTGATGGGTAGAGGTCTGATGGGTAGAGGTCTGATGGGTAGAGGCCTGATGGGTAGAGGTCTGATGGGTCTGATGGGTAGAGGCCTGAAGGGTATAGGTCTGATGGGTAGAGGTCTGATGGGTAGAGGTCTGATGGGTAGAGGTCTGATGGGTCTGATGGGTAGAGGTCTGATGGGTAGAGGTCTGATGGGTAGAGGTCTGATGGGTCTGATGGGTCTGATGGGTAGAGGTCTGATGGCTAGAGGTCTGATGGCTAGAGGTCTGATGGGTAGAGGTCTGATGGGTCTGATGGGTAGAGGTCTGATGGGTCTGATGGGTCTGATGGGTAGAGGTCTGATGGGTCTGATGGGTAGAGGTCTGATGGGTCTGATGGGTAGAGGCCTGATGGGTAGAGGTCTGATGGGTTGAGGGCTGATGGGTCTGATGGGTAGAGGTCTGATGGGTAGAGGCCTGATGGGTCTGATGGGTAGAGGTCTGATGGGTAGAGGTCTGATGGGTAGAGGTCTGGTGGTTAGAGGTCTGATGGGTAGAGGCCTGATGGGTCTGATGGGTAGAGGTCTGATGGGTAGAGGTCTGATGGGTAGAGGTCTGATGGGTAGAGGTCTGATGGATAGAGGTCTGATGGGTAGAGGCCTGATGGGTCTGATGGGTAGAGGTCTGATGGGTAGAGGCCTGATGGGTCTGATGGGTAGAGGTCTGATGGGTAGAGGTCTGATGGGTAGAGGTCTGGTGGTTAGAGGTCTGATGGGTAGAGGCCTGATGGGTCTGATGGGTAGAGGTCTGATGGGTAGAGGTCTGATGGGTAGAGGTCTGATGGGTAGAGGCCTGATGGGTCTGATGGGTAGAGGTCTGATGGGTAGAGGTCTGGTGGGTAGAGGCCTGATGGGTCTGATGGGTAGAGGTCTGATGGGTAGAGGTCTGATGGGTAGAGGTCTGGTGGTTAGAGGTCTGATGGGTAGAGGCCTGATGGGTCTGATGGGTAGAGGTCTGATGGGTAGAGGTCTGATGGGTAGAGGTCTGATGGGTAGAGGTCTGATGGGTAGAGGCCTGATGGGTAGAGGTCTGATGGGTAGAGGTCTGATGGGTAGAGGTCTGATGGGTAGAGGTCTGATGGGTCTGATGGTTAGAGGTCTTTGATGGGTAGAGGTCTGATGGGTAGAGGCCTGATGGGTAGAGGTCTGATGGGTAGAGGCCTGATGGGTAGAGGTCTGGGTAGAGGTCTGATGGGTCTGATGGTTAGAGGTCTTTGATGGGTAGAGGTCTGATGGGTAGAGGCCTGATGGGTAGAGGTCTGATTGGTAGAGGTCTGATGGGTAGAGGTCTGATGGGTAGAGGTCTGATGGGTAGAGGTCTGATGGGTCTGATGGTTAGAGGTCTTTGATGGGTAGAGGTCTGTCTATAATAAAGGACTGCTCTGCTTAACATCGCTTTCAACAAAACAGGCACAACTGGCCCTTGAATGGACATGTAGAGCTAACATCAATACACTTGTCAATCTCTTACTGGCTCAGAGTAGAGGAGAGATTGCCTTGGCAAAAGCTAATGAGGATCCCGAATAACCCCTTCGAAAAGTAGTTGCTGCTGCCTTGGCAGGAACTAATGGCGATCCCTAATAAACCCCAGGAAGAGGAGCTGCTGCCTTGGCAGGAACTAATGGGGATCCCTAATAAACCCCAGGAAGAGTAGTTGCTGCCTTGGCAGGAACTAATGGGGATCCATAATAACCCCCAGGAAGAGGAGCTGCTGCCTTGACATTAACTAATGGGGATCCTTAATAAAATACTAAATACCAACATACACACTCACGCACACCTACAAACTCACGCAAACATATACATCGGGTTCTTGGTTACCTCCCTGACCAATGCCCTTCTCTCCCAGATTGTATAGTTTGGCCGGGAAGTCACCTCTATGTCTTGGTGGTTCCAAATTTAAGAATTATGGAGGCCACTGTGTTCTTGTGGACTTTCAATGGTGCAGAAAATTGTTGGTACCCTTCCCCAGATCTGTGCCTCGACACAATCCTGTCTCGGAGCTCTACAGACAATTCCTTCCACCTCGTTGATTTTTGCTATGACATGCACTGTCAACTACGAGGACCTTATAAAGACAGATGTGTACCTCTCCAACTTATATCCAATCATCTGAATTTACCCCTGTTGGACTCCATGGATCAATGGAAACAGGATGCACCTGAGCTTAATGTACCCCAGGTGGACTCCATGGATCAATGGAAACAGGATGCACCTGAGCTTAATGTACCCCAGGTGGACTCCATGGATCAATGGAAACAGGATGCACCTGAGCTTAATGTACCACAGGTGGACTCCATGGATCAATGGAAACAGGATGCACCTGAGCTTAATGTACCACAGGTGGACATGGATCCAGGATGGATCACAGGTGGACTCCATGGATCAATGGAAACAGGATGCACCTGAGCTTAATGTACCACAGGTGGACTCCATGGATCAATGGAAACAGGATGCACCTGAGCTTAATGTACCACAGGTGGACTCCATGGATCAATGGAAACAGGATGCACCTGAGCTTAATGTACCACAGGTGGACTCCATGGATCAATGGAAACAGGATGCACCTGAGCTTAATGTACCACAGGTGGACTCCATGGATCAATGGAAACAGGATGCACCTGAGCTTAATGTACCACAGGTGGACTCCTTGGATCAATGGAAACAGGATGCACCTGAGCTTAATGTACCACAGGTGGACTCCATGGATCAATGGAAACAGGATGCAACTGAGCTTAATGTACCACAGGTGGACTCCATGGATCAATGGAAACAGGATGCACCTGAGCTTAATGTACCACAGGTGGACTCCATGGATCAATGGAAACAGGATGCACCTGAGCTTAATGTACCACAGGTGGACTCCATGGATCAATGGAAACAGGATGCACCTGAGCTTAATGTACCACAGGTGGACTCCATGGATCAATGGAAACAGGATGCACCTGAGCTTAATGTACCACAGGTAGACTCCATGGATCAATGGAAACAGGATGCACCTGAGCTTAATGTACCACAGGTGGACTCCATGGATCAATGGAAACAGGATGCACCTGAGCTTAATGTACCACAGGTGGACTCCATGGATCAATGGAAACAGGATGCACCTGAGCTTAATGTACCACAGGTGGACTCCATGGATCAATGGAAACAGGATGCACCTGAGCTTAATGTACCACAGGTGGACTCCATGGATCAATGGAAACAGGATGCACCTGAGCTTAATGTACCCCAGGTGGACTCCATGGATCAATGGAAACAGGATGCACCTGAGCTTAATGTACCACAGGTAGACTCCATGGATCAATGGAAACAGGATGCACCTGAGCTTAATGTACCACAGGTGGACTCCATGGATCAATGGAAACAGGATGCACCTGAGCTTAATGTACCACAGGTGGACTCCATGGATCAATGGAAACAGGATGCACCTGAGCTTAATTTACCACAGGTGGACTCCATGGATCAATGGAAACAGGATGCACCTGAGCTTAATGTACCACAGGTGGACTCCATGGATCAATGGAAACAGGATGCACCTGAGCTTAATTAACCACAGGTGGACTCCATGGATCAATGGAAACAGGATGCACCTGAGCTTAATTAACCACAGGTGGACTCCATGGATCAATGGAAACATGATGCACCTGAGCTTAATGTACCACAGGTGGACTCCATGGATCAATGGAAACAGGATGCACCTGAGCTTAATGTACCACAGGTGGACTCCATGGATCAATGGAAACAGGATGCACCTGAGCTTAATGTACCCCAGGTGGACTCCATGGATCAATGGAAACAGGATGCACCTGAGCTTAATGTACCACAGGTAGACTCCATGGATCAATGGAAACAGGATGCACCTGAGCTTAATGTACCACAGGTGGACTCCATGGATCAATGGAAACAGGATGCACCTGAGCTTAATGTACCACAGGTGGACTCCATGGATCAATGGAAACAGGATGCACCTGAGCTTAATTTACACAGGTGGACTCCATGGATCAATGGAAACAGGATGCACCTGAGCTTAATGTACCACAGGTGGACTCCATGGATCAATGGAAACAGGATGCACCTGAGCTTAATTAACCACAGGTGGACTCCATGGATCAATGGAAACAGGATGCACCTGAGCTTAATGTACCCCAGGTGGACTCCATGGATCAATGGAAACAGGATGCACCTGAGCTTAATGTACCACAGGTGGACCCATGGATCAATGGAAACAGGATGCACCTGAGCTTAATGTACCACAGGTGGACTCCATGGATCAATGGAAACAGGATGCACCTGAGCTTAATGTACCACAGGTGGACTCCATGGATCAATGGAAACAGGATGCACCTGAGCTTAATGTACCACAGGTGGACTCCATGGATCAATGGAAACAGGATGCACCTGAGCTTAATGTACCACAGGTGGACTCCATGGATCAATGGAAACAGGATGCACCTGAGCTTAATGTACCACAGGTGGACTCCATGGATCAATGGAAACAGGATGCACCTGAGCTTAATTAACCACAGGTGGACTCCATGGATCAATGGAAACATGATGCACCTGAGCTTAATGTACCACAGGTGGACTCCATGGATCAATGGAAACATGATGCACCTGAGCTTAATTTTGAGTTTCATAGCAAAGTCTCTCATACATTTTTATAAATGTCCTAACATTTCTAAAAAAAAAACTGTTTTTGCTTTGTCAATATGGGGTATTGTGATGTCATTATGGGGTATTGTGATGTCATTATGGGCTATTGTGATGTCATTATGGGGTATTGTGATGTCATTATGGGGTATTGTGATGTCATTATGGGTTATTGTGATGTCATTCTGGGGTATTGTGTGTAGAGGAGGAATGTTCTTTATTAAATCCATTTCAGAATAAGGCTGTAACGTAACAAAAATGAGGAAGAAGCCAAGCGGTCTGAATACTTTCCCAATGCTCTTAATGATCTATTACAAAATGAGGAAGAAGCCAAGTGGTCTGAATACTTTCCCAATGCTCTTAATGATCTATTACAAAATGAGTCTAGTTGCTTAGTGTGACATCATCCTCTATGAAGAAATAGCAGCATTTAAAAAAAGATGTAAACGTCTGTTTGAGCTACTAGTTTCAGGTGAGGTTTTATAGGTTTTTATCTCTATGCGATGCTTTTGGCATAAATATGAGTATAGGATGAGTCAACCACTTTAATTGGGTATGAATGAACAGAATATGAACTTTTAAAGGTGAGAAATTAACTGGACAGTGACTTTAAACAGTGCCCAGATGTTACCGGGGTATAAATGGGCTTCGTTTGGCTCCAGAGACGGAGGGCGGGTGTGTTAGATTCCCACTGTCTCCAGCTGCTGCCCCACACCCTGTCTGGCAGAGGTTCTCTCTCACTCTTTATTTTGCTATATCTCTCTCTCTGGCTCTCCTCTCTCACTCACTCTCTCTCTCTCTCTCTCTGTCTCTCTCTCTCTCTCTGGCTCTCTCTCTCTCTCTGGCTCTCTCTCTCTCTCTCTCTCTCTCTTTCTTTTGCTATCACTCTTTATTTCTCTCTCTCTCTCTCTCTCTCTCTCTCGCTCTTTATTTTGCTATCTCTCTCTCTCTGGCTCTCCCTCTCTCTCACTCTCTCTCTCTCTGGCTCTCCCTCTCTGGCTCTCTCTCTCTCTCTCTCTGGCTCTCCCTCTCTCTCTCTCTCTCTCTCTCTCTCTCTCTCTCTGTCTCTCTCTTTACATTGTCTCTATTCAATACCTGATTGCTTGTTCCCACCACACTGACTGATACCTTGCAGATAGAAGAGATGCTCCTCTGAGCCAAACATTCTGGAAGAAACAGCTAAACAAATACCTGAACAACAAGTGTTACTTCAACCTCATGTCACTTCTCTCTCTGTGTCTCTGTCTCTCTGTGTCTCTGTCTTTCTGTCTCTCTGTCTCTCTGTGTCTCTGTGTCTCTGTGTCTCTGTGTCTCTGTCTCTCTCTGTGTCTCTGTGTCTCTGTGTCTCTGTGTCTCTGTCTCTCTGTGTCTCTGTCTCTCTCTCTCTCTCTCGGTTAATATCCTATGACAGGGTGAGGGGGAGGAGGGAGGGTGGGAGGTGGGAAGGAAGAGGTGGGGGTAGAGAGACAAAGAGAGAGACAGAGCAAAGGAGATGAAGGTGAGGGGAAAATAAATTAGAGGCAGTTAGAGGTAGAGAACCAATACCTTGTATTCCCTAAGTCAAAACTAAAACATTATTTATACAACACAATGCAGATTGTTTCCCTCAAAAATTAATTATTTCACCGGAGGGGTGGACTTCAAGTCCCCATTTTTGCACCTAATCAAAGATTATATAAAGTAGTATCAAATTCAGTCAGACATTAGCAGGTTTAGGTGAGTGTGAGTCAAGTCCAATCTAAAACTTATTCACAATTTTTCTTAAATAATTTTTCAGAATCAAAGTAATTTAATAACGAGGTTGACTTTGATCGAACGGCTGGAAATGTCCAGGAAGGAAGTCGTTGTAATTCGTTTTCTTTCAAATGAACTATGAACTTGTGCGTTGGTTATGATACACACCTGGAACAAGTTGACAACTAGAACAACAGGAAACTCAAATAAGATGAACTGTTGATTGGTTTGATAATAGTAATAATAACAATAATAATAATAATTATTATTATAATTGTAATAATAATAACTATAATAATAATAGTAATAATAACAATTATAATAATAATAACAATAATAATAATAGTTATAATAATGCTTATAATAATAATAACAATAATAATAATAATTATTATTATTATTATAATAATAATAACAATAATAATAATAGTTATAATAATAATTATAATTATAATAATAACAATGATAATAGTTATAATAATAATAATAATAATAATAACAACAATAATAGTAGCAATAATAATAATAATAATAATAACACTAATGATATTAGTAGTAATAATACTACTAATAATACTACAAATAATAATTCTAATAATAATTCTAATAATAATAATACAAATCATATTAAGTCTAATAACAATAATACTAATAATAATAATACTAATAATACTACAAATAATTATACGTCTAATAATAATAATACCAATAATAATAATAACAATACTACTACTACTAATAATAATAATACCAATAATAATAATAACAATACTACTACTACTAATAATAATAATAACAATACTACTACTACTACTACTAATAATAATAATAATAATACCAATAAAAATAATAAGACTACTACAAATAATAATAATGCTAATAATACTAATAATAATACCAATAATAATAATAATACTATTAATAATAATAACAATACTACTACTACTAATAATAATACTACTACTACTGATAATTATAATACCAATAATACTAATAATAAAAACAATACCAATAATAATAATAACAATACTACTAATAGTAATAATATTAATAATACTAATACTAATACTAATAATAATAATAATAATAATAATAATAATACTACAACTGATAATTATAATACTAATAATACTAATAATAAAAATGATACCAATAATAGTAATAACAATACTACTAATAGTAATAATACTAATAATATTAATACTAATACTAATAATACTACTAATACTACTAATAATAATAACTACATTATCCAGGATATAATGTGAAGTGACTTCAGTGTTTCATGTCAACTACATTAGAGAGACTTGTGTACGTTTCTAATTCAATTACCCAGAGAACAAGAGAGAGAGAGAGAGAGAGAGAGAGAGAATGGGAGAAGGGAGGGAGAGAGAGTGAGAGAGAGGTAGAGAGAGAGATGTAGAGGGAGAGAGAGAGAGAGAGAGAGAGAGAGAGAGAGAGGCAGAGAGAGAGAGAGAGATAGAATGAGAGAAGGGAGGGAGAGAGAGTGAGTGAGAGAGTGGTAGAGAGAGAGAGGTAGAGGGAGAGAGAGAGGCAGAGAGAGAGAGAGAGAGAGCAAAAGAAAGAGAGACAGTGAGGTAGAGAGAGACAGAGAGGTGGAGAGAGAGAGAGGTAGAGAGAGAGAGACAGAGAGAGAGAGAGAGAGAGAGACAGAGAGAGAGAGGAGAATGGGAGAATGGAGGGAGAGAGAGAGTGAGGTAGAGAGAAAGGAGAATGGGAGAAGGGAGGGAAAGAGAGAGAGTGAGGTAGAGAGCGAGAAAGGAGAATGGGAGAAGGGAGGGAAAGAGAGAGAGTGAGGTAGAGAGAGAGAAAGGAGAATGGGAGAAGGGAGGGAAAGAGAGAGTGAGGTAGAGAGAGAGAGAGTAGAGTAGAGAGAAATGAGAATGGGAGAAGGGAGGGAAAGAGAGAGTGAGGTAGAGAGAGAGAGAGAGAGAGAGAGAGAGAGAGAGAGGTAGAGAGAGGCATGACTGGCCCTTGAATGGGGATCCAGGTGACATGTGCCTTTGTGTACGCATTAGTTTCTAATTCAATTACCCAGAGAACAAAAGTATCACGCAGTAATTTCAGTCGTCTCTGCCAGCTGGCTTGTAATGTGGCCGTGTGAATGGGGATTCAGCATCAGTCTCTTCTCCAAGCCCGGATGGATTCGGGCCCAGGATGGATTTGATACATGGGAGTCAAGCCATCTTCACGATACTTGAGTTTTTTTTTTTTTAAGTGACAACGTGGTAACTGAAAAAAACTGACTCCGCTGTGGAGCGATGACTGTAGTGTGTCACAGTAGACAGAACCG
>NW_026999984.1:115357-185357 GCF_036934945.1 Oncorhynchus masou masou
CACATGAACGCGGCCTCGCTTCACCTCTATGGGGCCGAAGTAATCTATGCCCACATGGGTGAAAGGCGGCAAATCAGGTGACACCCGATCTTGTGGAAGGTCGGCCATCTTCTGTTCTCCAGCTCTAGCTTGCATCCGCCTGCAAAAGACACAGCTCTTAAGGATCTTCCTTGCTAAAGAGTTGGCACAGGGTATCCAATATCGCTGGCGAAGTCTAGAAAGCATGTGACCTCTCCCAGAGTGGCCAACCTGCTCATGGATATGGAGTAAGATCAGTCTAGAGATGTAGGAGTCTTTTGGAAGGATCATAGGATTCTTTAGTTCCGTAGGCATAGCAGCTTTGCTTAACCTTCCTCCTACTCTCAGAATGCCATTGTCAACAATTGGATCAAGCTTACAGATTGAGCCACTTCTCTTGGCACATTGTTTTCCTTTCACAACTAGTGCAATTTCTTGTTTAAAGTGCTGTCGTTGTTCAAATCGGATGATGACCTTTTCTGCTTCATCTAGGTCATCCACAGACAGACTTTCTTTTCCAAACGTCAGTTTGAACTTGTCAATTTGTTCCTTCAGTGAGTTTGTCAGACTCTGATCTGGATCAGTTTGAGAGAGAATTTTCCTTTTCTGGCTTAACTGTAGAAGACGTTTCTTCAGTTTCAGCATCCAGGCAACTGCTTTCTTCAAGCTGTTCCATGTTGAATAGTACTCAATCAGTTTGCTGGTTGGACTCTTTTCTTCCACACTTGTACTGTTTACGATTACGTCTTCCCTCACCTCTGGATCATCCGGAGGGATGGAGTTAAGCTCCTCGGGGACTTTCGGCCATTGAGTTTCTGGTTTCTCCAGGAATTCTGGTCCATTGCGCCATCTCTTTGAGTTCAGGAACATTTCAACATGTAATCCTCTTGAGGCATCATCGGCTGGGTTGTGTTTGGAGTTCAAATACCTCCACTGTTTTGCTTTCGATAGGTCACGGATCATAGCAACCCTATTAGCCACAAAGGTATGGAATCTCTTGGTATCATTACGGATGTATTTTAGCACAGACTGGCTGTCAGTCCAAAAGTTGACTCCTCAAGTTCAATCTGGAGCTCCAACCTTAACATCCTGTCCACTCGCACTGCCAATGTTGCTGCAGCAAGTTCCAGTCTGGGGATTGTCATCTGCTTGAGTGGTGTCACCCTTGATTTCCCCAGAATGAATGCAATGTGAACCTTTTCCATACCGTTTGTGAACCTGAGGTAGCTTGCCGTGCCATAACCTTGTTCACTTGCATCACCGAAGTGATGCAGCTGTGCCGTCATGACTTGACCAAAGTTCTCAGGCTTCATACACCTGTCTATCTGGAATCTGGAGAGCTGGTCCAGCTCTGAGAGCCATCTCTGCCATGAAATAGAGTGTTCTTCAGGGATGACTTCGTCCCATCCACACTTTAGCTTGCAGAGCACTTGAAGAATTTGCTTTGCCTTTAATACAAATGGGGCGAGGAAACCTAATGGATCATAAATAGAGCTGACAGTTGAGAGAATACCTCTTCTTGTAAGGGGTCTGTTCTTGACAGAAAGTGACCCGGAAGGTAAATGCATCTCTTTCAATGTTCCATCGGATTCCAAGTGCTCTTTCAACAGGCAGCTTTTCTCTGTCCAGGTCCAATTCCTTTATCTGCTTGGCTTTGTGTTCATCAGGGATAGAAGCCAGCACAGTGCGGCTGTTGCTGACCCACTTGGTCAATTTGAACCCACCCTGAGAGCACACAACCCTGAGGTTTTTTGTGAGGGCTATGGCTTGTTCTTCTGTGGCCACTGACTTGAGGCAGTCATCAACATAGAAGTTGGACTTGACTGTTTGAATCACCTCTTCATTGTACCTCTCGCAGTTGTCTTCTGCAGTCTTTTGCAGTGCAAAGTTTGCACAACTGGGAGAGGATATAGCACCGAAAAGATGAACCTTCATTCTGTACTCCTCCAATCTTTTGTTAGTATCACCGTCCGGCCACCATAGGAATCGCAGGAAGTCTAAGTAATCTTCATGGACACGTACTTGATGGAACATTCCTTCGATGTCTGCCATCATGGCAATGTGCTCTTGCCGAAATCTTAGCAAGACTCCTATAAGCGTGTTTGCCAGGTCAGGGCCTTGAAGGAGTTCACTGTTAAGAGATGTACCTTTATAGGATGATGAACAGTCAAACACTACTCGTATCGTTCCTTTGCGCTTATGGTGAACGCCATGGTGTGGTATGTACCATACCTTGCCTTTCTCTCTGAGGAGCTGTTCTTGTGGTACCTTCTCGGCGTAACCTTTTGTTATCATCTCTTCCATGAAGCCTTTGTACTCTGCAGCGTAACCTTTGTCCTTCTTGAACTTCCTGATAATATTTAGAGCCCGCTGCTTTGCCATGTCACGATTGTTTGGCAGGACTACATATTTTTTGCGAAAGGGCAACGGTAAGTAGTAGTGATGGTCTTTGAGGGTTATGGAGCTTGATACGATCTCCATAAACCTACGATCCTCAGCTGACATCTCACTTTTCTCTTCATACCCTCTCTCAGGGAAGTCATGGTTGTACTGATTTACAAGAAGAACCCCAGGTCGGCCATTGAGATACGATTGGCCATCACCGTAGGATGCCCAGATTCTTCTGCCATGGTACAATTGTTAAGAGGACCGTTCATCACCCATCCAAAGAGGGTTTTCACTGCATACGGTCCGTTGCCTTGACTATTTATGATTTTCCAGGGTTCCATTGCCTTTGGAGCATTTACGCCGATCAGGAGTTCGACGTCGGCGTCAATTTCCTTCAACTGAACCTCTTTCAGGTATGGCCACCTTTTGAGATCTTTCTGAGTGGGAATATTTTCTCTTGTCACTGGGATCTTATTTTGGGTGTAGACCTTTGGTAATGCAAGAAATGTGTCACCTTCCACATTGCCAATCTCTAATCCAGATATCTCAAAGCTCTTGGTAGGACTCTCCTGCCCCATTGTGCGTAGCAGAATTTCAGTCTCACTGCCTTTAGCTTGCAACTGCCTCATGAGTCTCTCCGTACAAAATGTTGCTGAGCTACCAGAATCGAGAAATGCATAGGTTAACGTAGACCTGCTTCCATTTGCCATCTTTACTTGAACTGGCACAATCGCAACTGCACAATCTGTACCGGCCCCGGTATCTTCACCAGCTTCCAGTGAAACAAGAGCACTGCTGACAGTCTCCTCCCGCCTTACTGCTACACCCCTTGTATCGGCCTTCAGAGATCTAAATCTCTCTCTTCCTTCAATGTGCAGGATCGTGGGGTGCTTTCTTTGACATTTCTGACAGGTCATCCTTCTTTTACATTCTTTGCTTAAGTGTCCTCTCATCAAACAGCCAAAACAAAGGCCTTTTGATCTCAGAAACTCAACCTTGGCTTCGTGTGGCTGTGCCTTCACCTGTTGGCAGTCGACCAGGAAATGCTCACCAGCGCAAAATACACATGAGATACTGGGAGAATAAGAAGGGTAGGTGCCTGGTTTCTTGACTTTGAATGTTTGTTCTTTTAGAGGTTTTTCAGGGTCACAATCTGCCACTACAGCTACTGCAGTGGCAAAGCTGCTTCCCCTACTCTTGGACTTGAACTGCTGCTTAAAGTCAGCTTCTGTTTTGGTTTTAAAAAACCTTTTGTTGATCAGGGATCTTGGATATCTCCGTACAAAGGATCCTGCAGTATTTTGGCCTGTTTTTCCATGAACGTCACAAGGTCACTGAACTGGGCCCTCAGGTGGCTTCTCTCTAAAATATCACATGCCGTAGACCTCCATTTCTCTCTTAGTTTGTAGGGAAGTTTTGACATGATCAACTTTATGTTGGAGGGAAGATTAAGCTCTTCCATGTTCTGTAGGTCTTGCATAGCGTTACAGCATCCTCTAAGATAGAGTGCATAGCCACCTAGTCCCTTTCCATCATCCGGTTTGATGTTTGTCCAGTTCCAAGCTTTTTCCATGTAAGCAGTGGTGACTTTGATTTCATTGCCAAAGTGTTCCTTTAACAACCTCTTAGCCTCTGCATATCCTCTTCTGGCTTCCATATGCAGACAACTACGGACCAGATCCTTGGGCTGACCAGAGGTGTACTGTTCCAGGTAATAGAGCCTATCCTGGTGACTGCTGGTCTTATCTTCTATACCATGCTCAAATGCACGCATAAATGGCCTAAAGTTTAGAGGATCACCGTCAAACATAGGTATCTCCCTAACAGGGAGTGTGGCCTGTTTGTGCTGTAGTACAAGGAGGTCAGCAATTTCATTCTGCCTTTGCATGACAGTAGAGAGGTTATCATGGCTGATACCCGCAGTGTTGATTCCGTGTTGATTGCTAGACCTTGATGTTGGCTGCTGAAGGGTGTGGTTTATGACTGTTTTCTGAATAGATTTTGATGGCTTTGTGGTCGGTTGTAAAACTCTTTGTAGCGGGGTCTTTGGAACTGCACCTAATGCAGCAAACTCAACAGGTGATGGTTCAGGTTCCTTATAGACCTCGGGTTCCTGGTTCTCAAAGTAAGAGTTCATTCCATCTTCTTGGCTTAGAAAATGGGCTGCCACAACATGGGATTGAGAAGTTGAGTCACTCTCCAGGACCTTCAGTTTGGCATTATATGCTGCTATGTCCGTTTCCAGTGCCATTTTTTCCATCCTAACATTCAGTTGAGCTTTCTCCAGTTCCAATGCATGCTTGTCCTGTAATGATGCTTGGCGAGCTAGTAGAGCTGCTCGTTCTGCTTCAGCTTTTAGGCGTGCAGAGGACACTGAGGAAGCAGTCTTAGAATACTTTGTTTTACTTGATGTTTTTGACACATTGGAAATGCTGTCATGTGGTTCAATGAGCGTTTGTGGCTCAATTTCAGCTTTTTTCCATATTTCCACCTCTTTCAGGAAATGTTCATAAGTTCTCATTCTTGGTTGATAATAGTTAATGCTCTCCTGTTCGTGTTCCTCCTCTGTGACCAGCTCTAGTACAGAATCATGAGCATTCTTAAAGTCATTGAGAACAGCATGAAATGCTTCAAGACTCTCATCCACAGTTTCAATGTTTCCTCCATCAACAAGAAGGGCTTTTATTTCATTCATTTTACGTGTACACACTCCAAGTTTGCCTCTCCGGGCTGCATAGAGTGAATTTAGATGCTCCTCTGCCCTCTCCAGTGGAGTCTTATTTGGGATTTCATCCTCCATCATTCACTTTTAGTTCACTCAATTTACAATGACATAGTTGTTGGTTTTGATTGTTAAACGTAATGCCCCTTTAGACCTCCTTTAGTGCTTTAAAACAGTCCTCCATTTCAGCATATTGACCCATTTTGAATTGCACATGTGCAAGTTCGGCATTTTATATGCGTTTTAAACATTTCATCCCATTATCAGTTGTCCCTTTAATGAAGTTTAAACACACAGTTGGCTTTAGATCCTTAGATTGCATTCGTTGCATTGCATTTACACGTGAGGCCAAATATTAGACATAAGATTAGGCTACATTGTGCGTAGGATCTCAGTGTTACCCAAACTTAAACTTCTTAATTGTTTTCACAACGCTGTGTTTTGAATTCCATTCCCAAGTTAATCAAACATTCCAATTAAAAGCACGTTTGCGCTTCCATAATATGCATGATCAAACGATCGCATTGAACAGGGCAGCTCATTCATTCGCAGTGGTTACTCACGGCTGGCGAATTCTAGGAGTTCAAATCCTTCCAAGCGAGCTGTCCTTGCGATCCGAATGCAATTACAAATACAACAACATCCAGCGTGTGTCCGAAACGGAGATTTCCTTCGGATAGTAATCCTTCACGGAGTTTTTTGACTTGAATGTAGTGGCTTCCTTTCGTCTTTACCATAGCCACTGCCCAAGCCTGAAGCGGGGTTGTTTGGTACGCATACAGTCCACACTCAAGGTTTCCCAAACGGCCAAACATTCGATGACATCCAGGGATATGGTGCAACAAAAATGTTTATTCTTCTTATATCTAACAAATAAATTATTCTCCAATCAACTTAAAGCAGAGAATACTTGATATGGAAAATACATATTATGACCTGTCTGTATGTATGTATGGATGTATGGTCAAAAAACTATACCGCTCCCGCATCTAGCAAGGACTCCCCCTCCCGAAGGCCCAACTTCCTGCCTTTATCCTAACACACTTACCACAATACAATGAATAGGCAAGAGGGGGGGACAAAAACTGAGTTACACAAACAACAAATGAATATATCTCAAATCAGGTAAATATAAATCATAATGGTACGTACCTAATATTTCATCATTTACATTAATATTTAATATATTTACACAAATATACATGGAGCTCCATATGTTCAGTCTTTTACACAAATATGTCCAAATCGGCTCTAACACTCTCTGTCTCTCTCTCTCTACCTCTCTCTCTCTGCCTCTCTCTCTCTCTCTACCTCACTCTCTCTCTTTCTTTTGCTCTCTCTCTCTCTCTCTGCCTCTCTCTCTCTCTCTCTCTCCCTCTACCTCTCTCTCTCTACCTCTCTCTCACTCTCTCTCCCTCCCTTCTCCCATTCTCTCTCTCTCTCTCTCTCTCTCTCTACCTCTCTCTCACTCTCTCTCCCTCCCTTCTCCCATTCTCTCTCTCTCTCTCTCTCTCTCTCTCTCTCTCTCTCTCTCTCTCTTGTTCTCTGGGTAATTGAATTAGAAACGTACACAAGTCTCTCTAATGTAGTTGACATGAAACACTGAAGTCACTTCACATTATATCCTGGATAATGTAGTTATTATTATTATTAGTATTAGTAGTAGTATTAGTATTATTATTAGTATTATTACTATTATTACTATTAGTAGTATTGTTATTACTATTATTGGTATCATTTGTATTATTAGTATTATTAGTATTATAATTATCAGTAGTAGTATTATTATTATTATTAGTAGTAGTATTATTAGTAGTAGTATTGTTATTATTCTTAGTATTATTATTATTATTATTGTTATTATTATTAGTATTATTATTGGTATTATTATTAGTATTATTATTAGTATTATTATTGGTATTATTATTAGTATTATTAGTAGTATTAGTATTATAATTATCAGTAGTAGTATTATTATTATTAGTAGTAGTAGTAGTATTGTTATTATTATTAGTATTATTATTATTATTATTAGTATTATTATTAGTATTATTATTGGTGTTGTTATTAGTATTATTATTGGTATTATTATTAGTATTATTATTAGTATTAGTAGTAGTATTAGTATTATTATTAGTAGTATTACTATTATTACTATTAGTAGTATTGTTATTACTATTATTGGTATCATTTGTATTATTAGTATTATTAGTATTATTAGTATTATAATTATCAGTAGTAGTATTATTATTATTATTAGTAGTAGTAGTAGTAGTATTATTAGTAGTAGTATTGTTATTATTATTAGTATTATTATTATTATTATTAGTATTATTATTGGTATTATTATTAGTATTATTATTAGTATTATTATTATTATTATTAGTATTATTAGTAGTATTAGTATTATAATTATCAGTAGTAGTATTATTATTATTATTAGTAGTAGTAGTATTGTTATTATTATTAGTATTATTATTATTATTATTGGTATTATTATTAGTATTATTATTGGTATTATTATTAGTATTATTATTAGTATTATTAGTAGTATTATTAGTAGTATTATTATTAGTAGTAGTAGTGTTATTATTTTTATTGGTATTATTATTTTTATTCGTAGTAGTAGTAGTAGTAATGCTATTATTATTATTATTATTATTAGTAGTAGTAGTAGTATTATTATTAGAATTATTATTATTATTATTGTTATTATTATTATTATTGTTATCATTAATTTACTATTATTATTGTTATTATTATTATTATTATTATAACTATTATTATTGTTATTATTATAATTATAATTATTATTATAACTATTATTATTATTGTTATTATTATAATAATTATTATTATTACTATTATTATTATTATTATTACTATTATTATTATAGTTATTATTATTATAATTATAATAATAATTATTATTATTATTGTTATTATTACTATTATCAAACCAATCAACAGTTCATCTTATTTGAGTTTCCTGTTGTTCTAGTTGTCAACTTGTTCCAGGTGTGTATCATAACCAACGCACAAGTTCATAGTTCATTTGAAAGAAAAACGAATTACAACGACTTCCTTCCTGGACATTTCCAGCCGTTCGATCAAAGTCAACCTCGTTATTAAATTACTTTGATTCTGAAAAATTATTTAAGAAAAATTGTGAATAAGTTTTAGATTGGACTTGACTCACACTCACCTAAACCTGCTAATGTCTGACTGAATTTGATACTACTTTATATAATCTTTGATTAGGTGCAAAAATGGGGACTTGAAGTCCACCCCCTCCGGTGAAATAATTAATTTTTGAGGGAAACAATCTGCACGGTGTTGTATAAATAATGTTTTAGTTTTGACTTAGGGAATACAAGGTATTGGTTCTCTACCTCTAACTGCCTCTAATTTATTTTCCCCTCACCTTCATCTCCTTCCCTCTGTCTCTCTCTTTGTCTCTCTACCCCCACCTCTTCCTTCCCACCTCCCACCCTCCCTCCTCCCCCTCCCCCTGTCATAGAATATTAACCGAGAGAGAGAGAGAGAGACAGAGACACAGAGAGACAGAGACACAGAGACACAGAGACACAGAGAGAGACAGAGACACAGAGACACAGAGAGACAGAGACACAGAGACACAGAGACACAGAGAGACAGAGAGACAGAGACACAGAGAGACAGAGACACAGAGAGAGAAGTGACATGAGGTTGTAGTAACACTTGTTGTTCAGGTATTTGTTTAGCTGTTTCTTCCAGAATGTTTGGCTCAGAGGAGCATCTCTTCTATCTGCAAGGTATCAGTCAGTGTGGTGGGAACAAGCAATCAGGTATTGAATAGAGACAATGTAAAGAGAGAGACAGAGAGAGAGAGAGAGAGAGAGAGAGAGAGAGGGAGAGCCAGAGAGAGAGAGAGAGAGAGAGCCAGAGAGGGAGAGCCAGAGAGAGAGATAGTGAGAGAGAGGGAGAGCCAGAGAGAGAGAGATAGCAAAATAAAGAGCAAGAGAGAGAGAGAGAGAGAGAGAGAGAAATAAAGAGTGATAGCAAAAGAAAGAGAGAGAGAGAGAGAGAGAGAGAGAGAGAGAGAGAGAGAGGGAGAGCCAGAGAGAGAGAGAGAGCCAGAGAGAGAGAGAGAGACAGAGAGAGAGAGAGAGAGTGAGAGAGAGAGGGAGAGCCAGAGAGAGAGAGAGATAGCAAAATAAAGAGTGAGAGAGAACCTCTGCCAGACAGGGTGTGGGGCAGCAGCTGGAGACAGTGGGAATCTAACACACCCGCCCTCCGTCTCTGGAGCCAAACGAAGCCCATTTATACCCCGGTAACATCTGGGCACTGTTTAAAGTCACTGTCCAGTTAATTTCTCACCTTTAAAAGTTCATATTCTGTTCATTCATACCCAATTAAAGTGGTTGACTCATCCTATACTCACATAGGGTCCTGTGTGGCTCAGTCGGTAGAGCATGGCGCTTGCAACGCCAAGCGTCGTGGGTTCGATTCCCGCTGGGACCACCCATATGTAAAAGTAGTGGCCCCAAGTCGCTTTGGACAAAAGCGTCTGCTAAATGGGATATATGGGATATATATATATATATATATTTATGCCAAAAGCATCGCATAGAGATTAAAACCTCACCTGAAACTAGTAGCTCAAACAGACGTTTACATCTTTTTTTAAATGCTGCTATTTCTTCATAGAGGATGATGTCACACTAAGCAAGTAGACTCATTTTGTAATAGATCATTAAGAGCATTGGGAAAGTATTCAGACCGCTTGGCTTCTTCCTCATTTTGTAATAGATCATTAAGAGCATTGGGAAAGTATTCAGACCGCTTGGCTTCTTCCTCATTTTGTAATAGATCATTAAGAGCATTGGGAAAGTATTCAGACCGCTTGGCTTCTTCCTCATTTTGTAATAGATCATTAAGAGCATTGGGAAAGTATTCAGACCGCTTGGCTTCTTCCTCATTTTGTAATAGATCATTAAGAGCATTGGGAAAGTATTCAGACCGCTTGGCTTCTTCCTCATTTTGTAATAGATCATTAAGAGCATTGGGAAAGTATTCAGACCGCTTGGCTTCTTCCTCATTTTGTAATAGATCATTAAGAGCATTGGGAAAGTATTCAGACCGCTTGGCTTCTTCCTCATTTTGTAATAGATCATTAAGAGCATTGGGAAAGTATTCAGACCGCTTGGCTTCTTCCTCATTTTGTAATAGATCATTAAGAGCATTGGGAAAGTATTCAGACCGCTTGGCTTCTTCCTCATTTTGTAATAGATCATTAAGAGCATTGGGAAAGTATTCAGACCGCTTGGCTTCTTCCTCATTTTGTAATAGATCATTAAGAGCATTGGGAAAGTATTCAGACCGCTTGGCTTCTTCCTCATTTTTGTTACGTTACAGCCTTATTCTGAAATGGATTTAATAAAGAACATTCCTCCTCAATCTACACACAATACCCCATAATGACATCACAATAGCCCATAATGACATCACAATACCCCATAATGACATCACAATAGCCCATAATGACATCACAATACCCCATAATGACATCACAATACCCCATAATGACATCACAATAGCCCATAATGACATCACAATACCCCATAATGACATCACAATAGCCCATAATGACATCACAATACCCCATAATGACATCACAATAGCCCATAATGACATCACAATACCCCATAATGACATCACAATACCCCATAATGACATCACAATAGCCCATAATGACATTCCAATACCCCATAATGACATCACAATAGCCCATAATGACATCACAATAGCCCATAATGACATCACAATACCCCATAATGGCATCACAATACACAATAATGACATCACAATACCCCATAATGACATCACAATACCCCATATTGACAAAGCGAAAACAGTTTTTTTTTAGAAATGATAGGACATTTATAAAAATGTATGAGAGACTTTGCTATGAAACTCAGAATTAAGCTCAGGTGCATCCTGTTTCCATTGATCCATGGAGTCCACCTGTGGTACATTAAGCTCAGGTGCATCCTGTTTCCATTGATCCATGGAGTCCACCTGTGGTACATTAAGCTCAGGTGCATCATGTTTCCATTGATCCATGGAGTCCAACTGTGGTACATTAAGCTCAGGTGCATCATGTTTCCATTGATCCATGGAGTCCAACTGTGGTACATTAAGCTCAGGTGCATCATGTTTCCATTGATCCATGGAGTCCACCTGGGGTAAATTCAGATGATTGGATATGAGTTGGAGAGGTACACATCTGTCTTTACAAGGTCCTCATAGGTGACAGTGCATGTCAGAGCAAAAATCAATGAGGTGGAAGGAATTGTCCGTAGAGCTCCGAGACAGGATTGTGTCGAGGCACAGATCATGGGAAGGGTACCAACAATTTTCTGAAGTATTGAAAGTCCACAAGAACACACTGGCCTCCGTAATTCTTAAATTTGGAAACACCAAGACATAGAGGTGACCTCCCGGCCAAACTATACAATCTGGGAGAGAAGGGCATTGGTCTTAGGAGGTAACCAAGAACCCGATGTATATGTTTGCGTGAGTTTGTAGGTGTGCGTGAGTGTGTATGTTTGTATTTAGTATTTTATTAATAAGGATTCCCATTAGTTCCTATCAAGGCAGCAGCTCCTCTTCCTGAAGTTTATTAAGGATCCCCATTAGTTCCTGCCAAGGCAGCAGCAACTACTCTACTTTCGAAGGGGTTATTCGGGATCCTCAATAGCTTTTGCCAAGGCAATCTCTCCTCTACTCTGAGCCAGTAAGAGATTGACAAGTGTATTGATGTTAGCTCTACATGTCCATTCAAGGGCCAGTCGTGCCTGTTTTGTTGAAAGCGATGTTAAGCAGAGCAGTCCTTTATTATAGACAGACCTCTACCCATCAAAGACCTCTAACCATCAGACCCATCAGACCTCTACCCATCAAAGACCTCTAACCATCAGACCCATCAGACCTCTACCCATCAGACCTCTACCCATCAGACCTCTACCCATCAGACCTCTACCCATCAGACCTCTACCCATCAGACCTCTACCCATCAGACCTCTACCCATCAGACCTCTACCCATCAGACCTCTACCCATCAGACCTCTACCCATCAGACCCATCAGACCTCTACCCATCAGACCTCTACCCACCAGACCTCTACCCATCAGACCTCTACCCATCAGACCTCTACCAATCAGACCTCTACCCATCAGACCTCTACCCATCAGACCTCTACCCATCAGACCTCTACCCATCAGACCTCTACCCATCAGGCCTCTACCCATCAGACCTCTACCCATCAAACCTCTACCCATCAGACCCATCAGACCTCTACCCATCAGACCTCTACCAATCAGACCTCTACCCATCAGACCTCTACCCATCAAACCTCTACCCATCAGACCCATCAGACCTCTACCCATCAGACCTCTACCCATCAAACCTCTACCCATCAGACCCATCAGACCTCTACCCATCAGACCTCTACCAATCAGACCTCTACCCATCAGACCTCTACCCATCAAACCTCTACCCATCAGACCCATCAGACCTCTACCCATCAGACCCATCAGACCTCTACCCATCAGACCTCTACCCATCAGACCTCTACCAATCAGACCTCTACCCATCAGACCCATCAGACCTCTACCCATCAGACCTCTACCCATCAGACCTCTACCCATCAGACCCATCAGACCTCTACCCATCAGGCCTCTACCCATCAGACCTCTACCCATCAGACCTCTACCCATCAGACCTCTACCCATCAGACCTCTACCAATCAGACCTCTACCCATCAGACCCATCAGACCTCTACCCATCAGACCTCTACCCATCAGACCTCTACCGATCAGACCCATCAGACCTCTACCCATCAGACCTCTACCCATCAGACCTCTACCCATCAGACCTCTACCCATCAGACCTCTACCCATCAGACCTCTACCCATCAGACCTCTACCCATCAGACCTCTACCCATCAGACCTCTAGCCATCATACCTCTACCCATCAGACCCATCAGACCTCTACCCATCAGACCCATCAGACCTCTACCCATCAGACCTCTACCCATCAGACCTCTACCCATCAGACCTCTACCCATCAGTCCTCTACCCATCAGACCTCTACCCATCAGACCTCTACCCATCAACCTCTAACCATCAGACCTCTACCCATCAGACCTCTAGCCATCATACCTCTACCCATCAGACCCATCAGACCTCTACCCATCAGACCTCTACCCATCAGACCTCTACCCATCAGACCCATCAGACCTCTACCCATCAGACCTCTACCCATCAGACCTCTACCCATCAGACCTCTAGCCATCAGACCTCTACCCATCAGACCTCTACCCATCAGACCCATCAGACCTCTACCCATCAGTCCTCTACCCATCAGACCTCTACCCATCAGACCTCTACCCATCAACCTCTAACCATCAGACCTCTACCCATCAGACCTCTAGCCATCATACCTCTACCCATCAGACCCATCAGACCTCTACCCATCAGACCTCTACCCATCATACCTCTACCCATCAGACCCATCAGACCTCTACCCATCAGACCTCTACCCATCAGACCTCTACCCATCAGACCTCTACCCATCAGACCTCTACCCATCAGACCCATCAGACCCATCAGACCTCTACCCATCAGACCTCTACCCATCAGACCTCTACCCATCAGACCTCTACCCATCAGACCTCTACCCATCAGACCCATCAGACCCATCAGACCTCTACCCATCAGACCTCTACCCATCAGACCTCTACCCATCAGACCTCTAGCCATCATACCTCTACCCATCAGACCCATCAGACCTCTACCCATCAGACCTCTACCCATCAGACCTCTACCCATCAGACCCATCAGACCTCTACCCATCAGACATCTACCCATCAGACCCATCAGACCTCTACCCATCAGACCTCTACCCATCAGACCTCTACCCATCAGACCTCTACCCATCAGACCTCTACCCATCAGACCTCTACCCATCAGACCCATCAGACCCATCAGACCTCTACCCATCAACCTCTAACCATCAGACCTCTAACCATCAGACCCATCAGACCTCTACCCATCAGACCTCTACCCATCAGACCTCTACCCATCAGACCTCTACCAATCAGACCTCTACCCATCAGACCTCTACCCATCAGACCTCTACCCATCAGACCTCTACCCATCAGACCCATCAGACATCTACCCATCAGACCTCTACCCATCAACCTCTAACCATCAGACCTCTAACCATCAGACCCATCAACCTCTACCCATCAGACCTCTACCCATCAGACCTCTACCCATCAGACCTCTACCCATCAGACCTCTACCCATCAGACCTCTACCCATCAGACCTCTACCCATCAGACCCATCAGACCTCTACCCATCAGACCTCTACCCATCAGACCCATCAGACCTCTACCCATCAGACCTCTACCCATCAGACCTCTACCCATCAGACCTCTACCCATCAGGCCTCTACCCATCAGACCTCTACCCATCAGACCTCTACCCATCAGACCTCTACCCATCAGACCTCTACCCATCAGACCTCTACCCATCAGACGTCTACCCATCAGACCTCTACCCATCAGACCTCTACCCATCAACCTCTAACCATCAGACCTCTACCCATCAGACCTCTAGCCATCATACCTCTACCCATCAGACCCATCAGACCTCTACCCATCAGACCTCTACCCATCATACCTCTACCCATCAGACCCATCAGACCTCTACCCATCAGACCTCTACCCATCAGACCTCTACCCATCAGACCTCTACCCATCAGACCTCTACCCATCAGACCCATCAGACCCATCAGACCTCTACCCATCAGACCTCTACCCATCAGACCTCTACCCATCAGACCTCTACCCATCAGACCTCTACCCATCAGACCCATCAGACCCATCAGACCTCTACCCATCAGACCTCTACCCATCAGACCTCTACCCATCAGACCTCTAGCCATCAGACATCTACCCATCAGACCCATCAGACCTCTACCCATCAGACCTCTACCCATCAGACCTCTACCCATCAGACCTCTACCCATCAGACCTCTACCCATCAGACCTCTACCCATCAGACCCATCAGACCCATCAGACCTCTACCCATCAACCTCTAACCATCAGACCTCTAACCATCAGACCCATCAGACCTCTACCCATCAGACCTCTACCCATCAGACCTCTACCCATCAGACCTCTACCAATCAGACCTCTACCCATCAGACCTCTACCCATCAGACCTCTACCCATCAGACCTCTACCCATCAGACCCATCAGACATCTACCCATCAGACCTCTACCCATCAACCTCTAACCATCAGACCTCTAACCATCAGACCCATCAACCTCTACCCATCAGACCTCTACCCATCAGACCTCTACCCATCAGACCTCTACCCATCAGACCTCTACCCATCAGACCTCTACCCATCAGACCTCTACCCATCAGACCTCTACCCATCAGACCCATCAGACCTCTACCCATCAGACCTCTACCCATCAGACCCAACAGACCTCTACCCATCAGACCTCTACCCATCAGACCTCTACCCATCAGACCTCTACCCATCAGGCCTCTACCCATCAGACCTCTACCCATCAGACCTCTACCCATCAGACCTCTACCCATCAGACCTCTACCCATCAGACCTCTACCCATCAGACGTCTACCCATCAGACCTCTACCCATCAGACCTCTACCCATCAGGCCTCTACCCATCAGACCTCTACCCATCAAACCTCTACCCATCAGACCTCTACCCATCAGACCTCTACCCATCAGGCCTCTACCCATCAGACCTCTAACCATCAGACCTCTACCCATCAGACCCATCAGACCTCTACCCACAGACCCATCAGACCTCTACCCATCAGACCTCTACCCATCAGACCTCTACCCATCAGACCTCTACCCATCAGACCTCTACCCATCAGACCTCTACCCATCAGACCCATCAGACCCATCAGACCTCTACCCATCAGACCTCTACCCATCAAAGACCTCTACCCACAGACCCATCAGACCTCTACCCATCAGACCTCTACCCATCAGACCTCTACCCATCAGACCTCTACCCATCAGACCTCTACCCATCAGACCTCTACCCATCAGACCTCTACCCATCAGACCCATCAGACCTCTACCCATCAGACCTCTACCCATCAGACCTCTAATCATCAGACCTCTACCCATCAAAGCAGAGCAGTCCTTTAATAGACCCATTTTAGCTACTGTTGCATCAGTATGTTTGGTCCATGACAGTTTACAATTCAGGGTTACTCCAAGTAGTTTAGTCTCCCCAACTTGCTCGGGATTCCACATGATTTATTACCAGATTTAGTTGAGGTTCAAGGTTTTAGTGAATGGTTTGTCCCAAATACAATGTTTTTGGTTTTATAAATATTTAAGGCTATTTTATTACTTCCCACTAAAACTGACTGCAGCTTTTTGTTAAGCGCTGCATGGATTTCACTTGCTTTTTTGTTAAGCGCTGCAGGGATTTCACTTGCTTTTTGTAGCTGACGTGTATAATGATGAGTCATTGGCATATATAGACACACAGGCTTTACTTAGTGCCAGTGGCAGGTCAATAGTAAAGATTGAAAAAAGAAATAACGGGGCCTAGACAACTGCCCTGGGGAACGCCTGATTCTATCGGGATTATGTTGGAGAGGCTTCCATTAAACGACACCCTCTGTGTTCTGTTAGACAGGTAACTCTTTATCCACATTATAGCAGAGGATGTAAAGCCATAAAGCATTAAATAACACCCTCTGTGTTCTGTTAGACAGGTAACTCTTTATCCACAGTATAGCAGAGGATGTAAAGCCATAAAGCATTAAATAACACCCTCTGTGTTCTGTTAGACAGGTAACTCTTTATCCACATTATAGCAGAGGATGTAAAGCCATAAAGCATTAAATGACACCCTCTGTGTTCTGTTAGACAGGTAACTCTTTATCCACATTATAGCAGAGGATGTAAAGCCATAAAGCATTAAATGACACCCTCTGTGTTCTGTTAGACAGGTACCACTTTATCCACTGTATACATACACACATATAGCAGGGGATGTAAAGCCACAACACATACAATTTTTCCATCAGTAGATTATGATCGAAAGCTGAATGTCACGACTTCCGCCAAAGTCGGTCCCTCTCCTTGGTCGGGCGGTGTTCGACGGTCGACGTCACCGACCTTCTAGCCATCACTGATCCATTTTTTTTATTTTCCTTTGGTTTTGTCTTGTCTTCCTTCACACCTGGTTCCAAATCCTATCAATTACATGTTGTGTATTTAACCCTCTGTTTCCCCTCACGTCCTTGTCGGAGATTGTTTAGTTTGTATGAGATGTGCTATTTCAATGTTGTTGTGCGACGGGTTTTGTACCAACTTTGTTCTTCTGTACATGGTGGTTGTTTTGGAGTTTTGTCAGCATTTGTTGAACAACTCCATTTATACCAAGTTTGTTCTCCTGCACCTGACTTCCCTGCCACCGACACGCACCCCTTACACTGAAGTCTAACAAAACAAGCTTCTTGTTATCAATTTATTTCAGCTAATCATCAGTGATTTGTGTAAGTGTCGTACACCTTGATTGCCCTTCCCTATAAGCATGTTGAAAGTCAGTTGTTCATTTGTTTACTGTGAAGTAGCATTGTATCTGGTCAAACACAATGTTTTTTCTCCAAATGTTTACTAAGGGTTGGTAACAGGCTGATTGGTGGGCTTTTTGTGCCAGTAAATGGTGCTCTGCTCTTCTTGAGTAGCGGAATGACTTTGGTTCCCTTTAGATTTCAGGGCACACACTTTCCTGTAGGCTTAGATTGAAGAAGTGGCAAATAAGAGTGGGTTTTCAGTCAGCTATTGTCTTCAGTAAGTTTCCATACGAGTTGTCAGACCCAGGTGACTTGTCATTGTCAATGATTTTTTTTGACCTCTTCCACAATCACTTTATGGAATTTAAATATCCTATTGCTTGTCTTTCATAATTTGATCAGTTATGCGTGGATGTGTTTGTTCAGAGTTTGTCATTGCCATCTAAATTTGCTAATCTGCTAATCTTGCCAAAGAAAAATATCACTAAAGTAGCTGGCAATATCAGTGGGTTTTGTGATAAATGAGCCATCTGATTCAATGAATGACAGAGCTGAGTTTGCCCTTTTGCCAAACATTTGGCTCTAAGGCTTGTTTTTTACCATCACTTTAAATTATTTAATCTTTGTTTCATAGTGCAGTTTCTTCTTATTTTTGGTTTAATTCAGTCACATTATTTTTCAATTTACAATATGTTGTATGGGGCTCCCGAGTGGCGCACAATTGGCCCAGCGACGTCTGAGTTTGGCTGGGGTAGGCATTTACTGTAAATAACTTGCCGAGTTAAATATAAAATGTTTGCCAATCAGCAGCGCAGCCAGACTTATTTGCCATTCCTTGTTCCTCGTCCCTGTCAACTATGCAATTCTTCCATTCTTAATCAATCCACAGAGATGTAACTTTTTTTTTAAACAGTCATTTTCTTAATGGTTTCTTATTAGTAACTTGAATAAGTAGTTTCATAAATGTGTCAAGTGCAACGTCTGGTTTGCTCCTCATTACACACAGAAACAGATCTTCAACATATGAATCACTTCACAACTTATTCTATGACCTCTTATACACAATATTAGGCCCAGTCTTTGGGACTTTGGTTGTCCAAGATATGGCTTCTATATTATGATCAATTCATCCGATGGTTTTGGATTCTGCTTTAGAGCAGATTTCGGCAGCTTTAGTAAACATGTGACCAATACATGATGAAAGCCCGTCAATATTTAAAATCACCCAGAACATATACCTTTCTGTTGATTTCACATACATTATCATTTCACACACATTATCCAGATAGTGACTGTTAGCACTTGGTGGTCTATAGCAGCTTCCCACCAGAATGGGCTTTAGGTGAGGCAATTGGACCTGTAGCCATATTACTTCAACAGTAGTTAACATGAGATCCTCTCTTAGCCTTACAGGAATGTGGTTCTGAATATAAACAGCAACACCTCCACCTTTGGCATTTCTGTCCCTCCTGTAGATGTTATAACCATATTGCTACCACTTTATCATCAACGGTATTATCTAAGTGAGTTTCAGAGATAGTCAGAATATAAATGTTTTTGATTTCACTGTCAAGGTGTCGATTTCATGAAACTTGTTTCTTCGGCTTTGTATGTTAATGTGGGCTATTATTTTTAGCGCTTTTCTAGGTTGCTTGATTGTTTTTTGTTTTTTTAGCTGGGAGGCCGTCAGAGGTAGACATGACAGTGACGTTTATGTTTGGGTGGACTGCTCACTGGATTTTCTTCTAGGGAAAACCATCTCAGTGGTAACAGTATAAACTTAGGTTCGTAGACAATTGATTACTGCTGACAATAGATGTTGGATTGACGGAGGCATTTAGATGAACGTAAATGAGGTGAATTACATTACGACTGACAACCCCTCCCACCCCCCAGGGAAAATGTATACTTGCAGCAGCACTGAGACAACTCAATGACAAAATGACAGGGATGATCTGTCATTGTCTCAACGTGGACTTGTGGGTCCGGCAAGGAGAAAGCTTGTCCTCTAGTGATCAGGAACAAGGAGCATCAAGCTGATAGGAGATCAGCCTCAATAACAACTCACAGAGACACACACACACACACACACACACACACACACACACACACACACACACACACACACACACACACACACACACACACAGAGAGAGAGAGAGAAACACTCTAGTGATCAGTAACAAGGAGCATCAAGCATCAAGCTCCCCCCCAGTATAGTGTGTATTTATTTATATTGTAGATCTCCCCCCCCCCCAGTATAGTGTGTATTTATATTGTAGATCTCCCCCCAGTATAGTGTGTATTTATATTGTAGATCTCCCCCCGTATAGTGTGTATTTATATTGTAGATCCCCCCAGTATAGTGTGTATTTATATTGTAGATCTCCCCCCCCCAGTATAGTGTGTATTTATATTGTAGACCCCCCCAGTATAGTGTGTATTTATAATGTAGATCTCTCTCTCCACCCCCAGTATAGTGTGTATTTATATTGTAGATCCCCCCCCCAGTATAGTGTGTATTTATATTGTAGATCTCCCCCCCCGTATAGTGTGTATTTATATTGTAGATCCCCCCCAGTATAGTGTGTATTTATATTGTAGATCTCCCCCAGTATAGTGTGTATTTATAATGTAGATCTCCCCCCCAGTATAGTGTGTATTTATATTGTAGATCCCCCCCAGTATAGTGTGTATTTATATTGTAGATCCCCCCCCCCAGTATAGTGTGTATTTATACTGTAGATCCCCCCCAGTATAGTGTGTATTTATACTGTAGATCCCCCCCCCAGTATAGTGTGTATTTATATTGTAGACCCCCCCCAGTATAGTGTGTATTTATATTGTAGATCTCCCCCCCAGTATAGTGTGTATTTATATTGTAGATCCCCCCCCCAGTATAGTGTGTATTTATATTGTAGATCCCCCTCCCCCCAGTATAGTGTGTATTTATATTGTAGATCTCTCTCTCCTCCCCCAGTATAGTGTGTATTTATATTGTAGACCTCCCCCCAGTATAGTGTGTATTTATATTGTAGATCTCCCCCCAGTATAGTGTGAATTTATATTGTAGATCCCCCCCCCCAGTATAGTGTGTATTTATAGTGTAGATCCCCCCCCCCCCAGTATAGTGTGTATTTATATTGTAGATCTCTCTCTCCTCCCCCAGTATAGTGTGTATTTATATTGTAGATCTCTCTCTCCTCCCCCAGTATAGTGTGTATTTATATTGTAGACCTCCCCCCAGTATAGTGTGTATTTATAATGTAGATCCCCCCCCCAGTATAGTGTGTATTTATATTGTAGATCCCCCCCAGTATAGTGTGTATTTATATTGTAGATCTCCCCCCAGTATAGTGTGTATTTATATTGTAGATCTCTCTCTCCTCCCCCAGTATAGTGTGTATTTATATTGTAGACCTCCCCCCCAGTATAGTGTGTATTTATATTGTAGATCCCCCCCCAGTATAGTGTGTATTTATATTGTAGATCTCCCCCCAGTATAGTGTGTATTTATATTGTAGATCTCTCTCTCCTCCCCCAGTATAGTGTGTATTTATATTGTAGACCTCCCCCCCAGTATAGTGTGTATTTATATTGTAGATCCCCCCCAGTATAGTGTGTATTTATATTGTAGATCTCCCCCCAGTATAGTGTGTATTTATATTGTAGATCTCTCTCTCCTCCCCCAGTATAGTGTGTATTTATATTGTAGACCTCCCCCCCAGTATAGTGTGTATTTATATTGTAGATCTCCCCCAGTATAGTGTGTATTTATATTGTAGATCCCCCCCCAGTATAGTGTGTATTTATATTGTATATCCCCCCCCCAGTATAGTGTGTATTTATATTGTAGATCTCTCTCTCCTCCCCCAGTATAGTGTATATTTATATTGTAGATCCCCCCCAGTATAGTGTGTATTTATATTGTAGATCTCTCTCTCCTCCCCCAGTATAGTGTGTATTTATATTGTAGATCTCTCTCTCCTCCCCCAGTATAGTGTATATTTATATTGTAGATCTCTCCTCCCCCAGTATAGTGTGTATTTATATTGTAGATCTCTCTCTCCTCCCCCAGTATAGTGTGTATTTATATTGTAGATCTCTCTCTCCTCCCCCAGTATAGTGTGTATTTATATTGTAGATCTCTCTCTCCTCCCCCAGTATAGTGTGTATTTATATTGTAGATCTCTCTCTCCTACCCCAGTATAGTGTGTATTTATATTGTAGATCTCTCTCTCCTCCCCCAGTATAGTGTGTATTTATATTGTAGATCTCTCTCCTCCCCCAGTATAGTGTGTATTTATATTGTAGATCTCTCTCTCTCCTCCCCCAGTATAGTGTGTATTTATATTGTAGATCTCCCCCCCAGTATAGTGTGTATTTATATTGTAGATCTCCCCCCCCAGTATAGTGTGTATTTATATTGTAGACCCCCCCAGTATAGTGTGTATTTATATTGTAGATCTCCCCCCAGTATAGTGTGTATTTATATTGTAGATCCCCCCAGTATAGTGTGTATTTATATTGTAGATCCCCCCCCCAGTATAGTGTGTATTTATATTGTAGATCCCCCCCCAGTATAGTGTGTATTTATATTATAGACCCCCCCAGTATAGTGTGTATTTATATTGTAGACCCCCCCAGTATAGTGTGTATTTATATTGTAGATCCCCCCCCAGTATAGTGTGTATTTATATTGTAGATCCCCCCCCCAGTATAGTGTGTATTTATATTGTAGATCCCCCCCCAGTATAGTGTGTATTTATATTGTAGATCCCCCCCAGTATAGTGTGTATTTATATTGTAGATCTCCCCCCAGTATAGTGTGTATTTATATTGTAGATCCCCCCCCCAGTGTAGTGTGTATTTATATTGTAGATCCCCCCCCCCCAGTATAGTGTGTATTTATATTATAGACCCCCCCCAGTATAGTGTGTATTTATATTGTAGATCCCCCCCCAGTATAGTGTGTATTTATATTGTAGATCTCCCCCCCAGTATAGTGTGTATTTATAATGTAGATCTCTCTCCTCCCCCAGTATAGTGTGTATTTATATTGTAGATCTCTCTCTCCTCCCCCAGTATAGTGTGTATTTATATTGTAGATCTCTCTCTCCTCCCCCAGTATAGTGTGTATTTATATTGTAGATCTCCCCCCCCCAGTATAGTGTGTATTTATATTGTAGATCCCCCCCCCCCCCCAGTATAGTGTGTATTTATATTGTAGATCCCCCCCCCCCAGTATAGTGTGTATTTATATTGTAGATCCCCCCCAGTATAGTGTGTATTTATATTATAGACCCCCCCAGTATAGTGTGTATTTATATTGTAGACCCCCCCCCAGTATAGTGTGTATTTATATTGTAGATCCCCCCCCCAGTATAGTGTGTATTTATATTGTAGATCCCCCCCAGTATAGTGTGTATTTATATTGTAGATCCCCCCCCAGTATAGTGTGTATTTATATTGTAGATCCCCCCAGTATAGTGTGTATTTATATTGTAGATCTCCCCCCCAGTATAGTGTGTATTTATATTGTAGATCCCCCCCAGTATAGTGTGTATTTATATTGTAGATCCCCCCCCCAGTATAGTGTGTATTTATATTGTAGATCTCCCCCCCCAGTATAGTGTGTATTTATAATGTAGATCTCCCCCCAGTATAGTGTGTATTTATAATGTAGATCTCCCCCCCAGTATAGTGTGTATTTATAATGTAGACCCCCCCCCCAGTATAGTGTGTATTTATAATGTAGATCTCCCCCCCAGTATAGTGTGTATTTATATTGTAGATCTCCCCCAGTATAGTGTGTATTTATAATGTAGATCTCCCCCAGTATAGTGTGTATTTATATTGTAGATCTCCCCCCCCCAGTATAGTGTGTATTTATAATGTAGATCTCCCCCAGTATAGTGTGTATTTATATTGTAGATCCCCCCCCAGTATAGTGTGTATTTATATTGTAGATCTCCCCCCCCAGTATAGTGTGTATTTATATTGTAGATCCCCCCCCCCCCCAGTATAGTGTGTATTTATATTGTAGACCCCCCCCCAGTATAGTGTGTATTTATATTGTAGACCTCCCCCCAGTATAGTGTGTATTTCTATTGTAGATCTCCCCCCAGTATAGTGTGTATTTATATTGTAGATCCCCCCCAGTATAGTGTGTATTTATATTGTAGATCTCTCTCTCCTCCCCCAGTATAGTGTGTATTTATATTGTAGATCCCCCCCAGTATAGTGTGTATTTATATTGTAGATCTCCCCCCCAGTATAGTGTGTATTTATATTGTAGATCTCCCCCAGTATAGTGTGTATTTATATTGTAGATCCCCCCCAGTATAGTGTGTATTTATATTGTAGATCCCCCCCCAGTATAGTGTGTATTTATATTGTAGATCTCCCCCCCAGTATAGTGTGTATTTATATTGTAGATCTCTCTCTCCTACCCCAGTATAGTGTGTATTTATATTGTAGATCTCTCTCCTCCCCCAGTATAGTGTGTATTTATATTGTAGATCTCTCTCTCCTCCCCCAGTATAGTGTGTATTTATATTGTAGATCTCTCTCTCCTCCCCCAGTATAGTGTGTATTTATATTGTAGATCTCCCCCCCAGTATAGTGTGTATTTATATTGTAGATCTCCCCCCCAGTATAGTGTGTATTTATATTGTAGACCCCCCCCAGTATAGTGTGTATTTATATTGTAGATCTCCCCCCCAGTATAGTGTGTATTTATATTGTAGATCCCCCCAGTATAGTGTGTATTTATATTGTAGATCCCCCCCCCCAGTATAGTGTGTATTTATATTGTAGATCCCCCCCCAGTATAGTGTGTATTTATATTATAGACCCCCCAGTATAGTGTGTATTTATATTGTAGACCCCCCCCCAGTATAGTGTGTATTTATATTGTAGATCCCCCCCAGTATAGTGTGTATTTATATTGTAGATCCCCCCCCCAGTATAGTGTGTATTTATATTGTAGATCCCCCCCAGTATAGTGTGTATTTATATTGTAGATCTCCCCCAGTATAGTGTGTATTTATATTGTAGATCCCCCCCCCAGTGTAGTGTGTATTTATATTGTAGATCCCCCCCCAGTATAGTGTGTATTTATATTATAGACCCCCCCAGTATAGTGTGTATTTATATTGTAGATCCCCCCCCCAGTATAGTGTGTATTTATATTGTAGATCTCCCCCCCCAGTATAGTGTGTATTTATAATGTAGATCTCCCCCCCCCAGTATAGTGTGTATTTATAATGTAGATCTCCCCCCCAGTATAGTGTGTATTTATAATGTAGACCCCCCCCCCAGTATAGTGTGTATTTATAATGTAGATCTCCCCCCCAGTATAGTGTGTATTTATATTGTAGATCTCCCCCAGTATAGTGTGTATTTATAATGTAGATCTCCCCCAGTATAGTGTGTATTTATATTGTAGATCTCCCCCCCCCAGTATAGTGTGTATTTATAATGTAGATCTCCCCCCCCCAGTATAGTGTGTATTTATATTGTAGATCTCTCTCCTCACCCAGTATAGTGAGTATTTATATTGTAGACCCCCCCCCAGTATAGTGTGTATTTATATTGTAGATCTCCCCCCAGTATAGTGTGTATTTATATTGTAGATCCCCCCCCCAGTATAGTGTGTATTTATATTGTAGACCCCCCCCCCCAGTATAGTGTGTATTTATATTGTAGACCCCCCCCAGTATAGTGTGTATTTATATTGTAGACCCCCCCCCCAGTATAGTGTGTATTTATATTGTAGACCCCCCCAGTATAGTGTGTATTTATATTGTAGACCCCCCCCCCAGTATAGTGTGTATTTATATTGTAGATCCCCCCCCCAGTATAGTGTGTATTTATATTGTAGATCTCTCTCTCCTCCCCCAGTATAGTGTGTATTTATATTGTAGATCCCCCCCCCAGTATAGTGTGTATTTATATTGTAGATCCCCCCAGTATAGTGTGTATTTATATTGTAGATCTCCCCTCCCCCCAGTATACTGTGTATTTATATTGTAGATCCCCCCCCCAGTATAGTGTGTATTTGTATTGTAGACCCCCCCCCAGTATAGTGTGTATTTATATTGTAGATCTCCCCCCCAGTATAGTGTGTATTTATATTGTAGATCCCCCCAGTATAGTGTGTATTTATAATGTAGATCCCCCCCCCAGTATAGTGTGTATTAATATTGTAGATCCCCCCTCCCCAGTATAGTGTGTATTTATATTGTAGATCCCCCCCCAGTATAGTGTGTATTTATATTGTCGATCTCCCCCCCAGTATAGTGTGTATTTATAATGTAGATCCCCCCCCCAGTATAGTGTGTATTTATAATGTAGATCCCCCCCCCCCCCAGTATAGTGTGTATTTATAATGTAGATCCCCCCCAGTATAGTGTGTATTTATATTGTCGATCTCCTCCCCCAGTATAGTGTGTATTTATATTGTAGACCCCCCAGTATAGTGTGTATTTATAATGTAGACCCCTCCCCCCAGTATAGTGTGTATTTATATTGTAGATCCCCCCCCCCCCCCAGTATAGTGTGTATTTATATTGTAGACCCCCCCAGTATAGTGTGTATTTATATTGTAGATCTCCCCCCCAGTATAGTGTGTATTTATATTGTAGATCCCCCCCCAGTATAGTGTGTATTTATATTGTAGACCCCCCCCCCAGTATAGTGTGTATTTATATTGTAGACCCCTCCCAGTATAGTGTGTATTTATAATGTAGACCCCTCCCCCCCAGTATAGTGTGTATTTATATTGTAGATCTCCCCCCCAGTATAGTGTGTATTTATATTGTAGATCTCCCCCCCCCAGTATAGTGTGTATTTATATTGTAGATCTCCCTCCCCCCAGTATAGTGTGTATTTATAATGTAGATCCCCCCCCCAGTATAGTGTGTATTTATATTGTAGATCTCCCCCCCCCAGTATAGTGTGTATTTATATTGTAGATCCCCCCCCCAGTATAGTGTGTATTTATATTGTAGATCTCCCCCCCAGTATAGTGTGTATTTATATTGTAGATCCCCCCCAGTATAGTGTGTATTTATAATGTAGATCTCCCCCCCCAGTATAGTGTGTATTTATATTGTAGATCTCCCCCCAGTATAGTGTGTATTTATATTGTAGATCTCCGACCCCCCCAGTATAGTGTGTATTTATATTGTTGACCCCCCCCCAGTATAGTGTGTATTTATATTGTTGACCCCCCCAGTATAGTGTGTATTTATATTGTTGACCCCCCCAGTATAGTGTGTATTTATATTGTAGATCTCCCCCAGTATAGTGTGTATTTATATTGTAGATCTCCCCCCCAGTATAGTGTGTATTTATATTGTAGATCTCCCCCCCAGTATAGTGTGTATTTATATTGTAGATCTCCCCCCAGTATAGTGTGTATTTATATTGTAGATCTCCCCCCCAGTATAGTGTGTATTTATATTGTAGATCTCCCCCCCAGTATAGTGTGTATTTATATTGTAGATCTCCCCCCCCAGTATAGTGTGTATTTATATTGTAGATCTCCCCCCCAGTATAGTGTGTATTTATATTGTAGATCTCCCCCCCCCAGTATAGTGTGTATTTATATTGTAGATCTCCCCCCAGTATAGTGTGTATTTATATTGTAGATCTCCCCCCAGGATAGTGTGTATTTATATTGTAGATCTCCCCCCCCAGTATAGTGTGTATTTATATTGTAGATCTCCCCCCCAGTATAGTGTGTATTTATACTGTAGATCCCCCCCCAGTATAGTGTGTATTTATATTGTAGATCCCCCCCCCAGTATAGTGTGTATTTATAATGTAGATCCCCCCCCCAGTATAGTGTGTATTTATATTGTAGATCTCCCCCCCCAGTATAGTGTGTATTTATATTGTAGATCCCCCCCCAGTATAGTGTGTATTTATAATGTAGATCCCCCCCCCAGTATAGTGTGTATTTATATTGTAGATCCCCCCCCAGTATAGTGTGTATTTATATTGTAGATCTCCCCCCAGTATAGTGTGTATTTATATTGTAGATCCCCCCAGTATAGTGTGTATTTATATTGTAGATCTCCCCCCCAGTATAGTGTGTATTTATATTGTAGATCCCCCCCCAGTATAGTGTGTATTTATAATGTAGATCTCCCCCCCCCAGTATAGTGTGTATTTATATTGTAGATCTCCCCCCCCAGTATAGTGTGTATTTATATTGTAGATCTCCCCCCCAGTATAGTGTGTATTTATATTGTTGACCCCCCCCCAGTATAGTGTGTATTTATATTGTTGACCCCCAGTATAGTGTGTATTTATATTGTTGACCCCCCAGTATAGTGTGTATTTATATTGTAGATCTCCCCCCAGTATAGTGTGTATTTATATTGTAGATCTCCCCCCCAGTATAGTGTGTATTTATATTGTAGATCCCCCCAGTATAGTGTGTATTTATATTGTAGATCTCCCCCCAGTATAGTGTGTATTTATATTGTAGATCCCCCCCAGTATAGTGTGTATTTATAATGTAGATCTCCCCCCCAGTATAGTGTGTATTTATATTGTAGATCTCCCCCCAGTATAGTGTGTATTTATATTGTAGATCTCCCCCCCAGTATAGTGTGTATTTATATTGTTGACCCCCCCCAGTATAGTGTGTATTTATATTGTTGACCCCCCCAGTATAGTGTGTATTTATATTGTTGACCCCCCAGTATAGTGTGTATTTATATTGTAGATCTCCCCCCCAGTATAGTGTGTATTTATATTGTAGATCTCCCCCCCCAGTATAGTGTGTATTTATATTGTAGATCTCCCCCCCCCAGTATAGTGTGTATTTATATTGTAGATCTCCCCCCCAGTATAGTGTGTATTTATATTGTAGATCTCCCCCCCAGTATAGTGTGTATTTATATTGTAGATCTCCCCCCCAGTATAGTGTGTATTTATATTGTAGATCTCCCCCCCAGTATAGTGTGTATTTATATTGTAGATCTCCCCCCCAGTATAGTGTGTATTTATATTGTAGATCTCCCCCCCAGTATAGTGTGTATTTATATTGTAGATCTCCCCCCCAGTATAGTGTGTATTTATATTGTAGATCTCCCCCCCCCAGGATAGTGTGTATTTATATTGTAGATCTCCCCCAGTATAGTGTGTATTTATATTGTAGATCTCCCCCCCCAGTATAGTGTGTATTTATACTGTAGATCCCCCCCCCAGTATAGTGTGTATTTATATTGTAGATCCCCCCCCCCCAGTATAGTGTGTATTTATAATGTAGATCCCCCCAGTATAGTGTGTATTTATATTGTAGATCTCCCCCCAGTATAGTGTGTATTTATATTGTAGATCCCCCCCCCAGTATAGTGTGTATTTATAATGTAGATCCCCCCCCCAGTATAGTGTGTATTTATATTGTAGATCCCCCCCAGTATAGTGTGTATTTATATTGTAGATCTCCCCCCAGTATAGTGTGTATTTATATTGTAGATCCCCCCCAGTATAGTGTGTATTTATATTGTAGATCTCCCCCCCAGTATAGTGTGTATTTATAATGTAGATCCCCCCCCCAGTATAGTGTGTATTTATATTGTAGATCCCCCCCCCAGTATAGTGTGTATTTATAATGTAGATCCCCCCAGTATAGTGTGTATTTATATTGTAGATCCCCCCCCCAGTATAGTGTGTATTTATATTGTAGATCTCCCCCCCCAGTATAGTGTGTATTTATATTGTAGATCCCCCCAGTATAGTGTGTATTTATATTGTAGATCTCCCCCCAGTATAGTGTGTATTTATAATGTAGATCCCCCCCCCCCAGTATAGTGTGTATTTATATTGTAGATCCCCCCCCAGTATAGTGTGTATTTATATTGTAGATCCCCCCCCCAGTATAGTGTGTATTTATATTGTAGATCCCCCCCCCCAGTATAGTGTGTATTTATATTGTAGATCCCCCCCAGTATAGTGTGTATTTATATTGTAGATCCCCCCCCCAGTATAGTGTGTATTTATAGTGTAGATCCCCCCCCAGTATAGTGTGTATTTATATTGTAGATCCCCCCCCCAGTATAGTGTGTATTTATATTGTAGATCCCCCCCCAGTATAGTGTGTATTTATAATGTAGATCCCCCCCCAGTATAGTGTGTATTTATAATGTAGATCCCCCCCCCCCAGTATAGTGTGTATTTATATTGTAGATCTCCCCCCAGTATAGTGTGTATTTATAATGTAGATCCCCCCCCAGTATAGTGTGTATTTATATTGTAGATCTCCCCCCCAGTATACTGTGTATTTATATTGTAGATCTCCCCCCCAGTATAGTGTGTATTTATATTGTAGATCCCCCCCCCAGTATAGTGTGTATTTATATTGTAGATATCCCCCCCCCAGTATAGTGTGTATTTATATTGTAGATATCCCCCCCCCAGTATAGTGTGTATTTATAATGTAGATTCCCCCCCAGTATAGTGTGTATTTATAATGTAGATCCCCCCCCAGTATACTGTGTATTTATATTGTAGATCTCCCCCCCAGTATAGTGTGTATTTATTATGTAGATCCCCCCCAGTATACTGTGTATTTATATTGTAGATCTCCCCCCCAGTATAGTGTGTATTTATATTGTAGACCCCCCCCCAGTATAGTGTGTATTTATATTGTAGATATCCCCCCAGTATAGTGTGTATTTATAATGTAGATCCCCCCCCCAGTATAGTGTGTATTTATAATGTAGATCCCCCCCCCCAGTATAGTGTGTATTTATATTGTAGATCCCCCCCCAGTATAGTGTGTATTTATAATGTAGATCCCCCCCCAGTATAGTGTGTATTTATATTGTAGATATCCCCCCAGTATAGTGTGTATTTATATTGTAGATATCCCCCCAGTATAGTGTGTATTTATATTGTAGATCCCCCCCCAGTATAGTGTGTATTTATAATGTAGATCCCCCCCCCAGTATAGTGTGTATTTATATTGTAGATCTCCCCCCCAGTATAGTGTGTATTTATATTGTAGATCCCCCCCCAGTATAGTGTGTATTTATAATGTAGATCCCCCCCCCAGTATAGTGTGTATTTATATTGTAGATCCCCCCCAGTATAGTGTGTATTTATATTGTAGATCTCCCCCCAGTATAGTGTGTATTTATATTGTAGATCCCCCCAGTATAGTGTGTATTTATATTGTAGATCTCCCCCCCAGTATAGTGTGTATTTATAATGTAGATCCCCCCCAGTATAGTGTGTATTTATATTGTAGATCCCCCCCCCAGTATAGTGTGTATTTATATTGTAGATCCCCCCCAGTATAGTGTGTATTTATATTGTAGATCCCCCCCCCAGTATAGTGTGTATTTATATTGTAGATCCCCCCCCCCAGTATAGTGTGTATTTATATTGTAGATCCCCCCCCCCCAGTATAGTGTGTATTTATAGTGTAGATCCCCCCCCCAGTATAGTGTGTATTTATATTGTAGATCCCCCCCCCAGTATAGTGTGTATTTATATTGTAGATCTCCCCCCCAGTATAGTGTGTATTTATAATGTAGATCCCCCCCCCAGTATAGTGTGTATTTATATTGTAGATCTCCCCCCCAGTATAGTGTGTATTTATAATGTAGATCCCCCCCCCAGTATAGTGTGTATTTATATTGTAGATCTCCTCCCCCCAGTATACTGTGTATTTATATTGTAGATCTCCCCCCCAGTATAGTGTGTATTTATATTGTAGATCCCCCCCAGTATAGTGTGTATTTATATTGTAGATATCCCCCCCCCAGTATAGTGTGTATTTATAATGTAGATCCCCCCCAGTATAGTGTGTATTTATAATGTAGATCCCCCCCCCAGTATACTGTGTATTTATATTGTAGATCTCCCCCCCCAGTATAGTGTGTATTTATATTGTAGATCCCCCCCAGTATAGTGTGTATTTATATTGTAGATATCCCCCCAGTATAGTGTGTATTTATATTGTAGATCCCCCCCCCCCAGTGTAGTGTGTATTTATAATGTAGACCCCCCCCCCCAGTATAGTGTGTATTTATAATGTAGATCCCCCCCCCAGTATAGTGTGTATTTATAATGTAGATCCCCCCCCAGTATAGTGTGTATTAATAATGTAGATCCCCCCCCCCAGTATAGTGTGTATTTATAATGTAGATCTCCCCCCCCCCAGTATAGTGTGTATTTATAATGTAGATCCCCCCCCCCCCCAGTATAGTGTGTATTTATAATGTAGATCCCCCCCCCAGTATAGTGTGTATTTATAATGTAGATCCCCCCCCAGTATAGTGTGTATTTATAATGTAGATCCCCCCCCAAGTATAGTGTGTATTTATAATGTAGACCTCTCCCCCCCCAGTATAGTGTGTATTTATATTGTAGATATCCCCCCAGTATAGTGTGTATTTATATTGTTGACCCCCCCCCCCAGTATAGTGTGTATTTATATTGTAGATCCCCCCCAGTATAGTGTGTATTTATATTGTAGATCTCCCCCCCCCCCCAGTATAGTGTGTATTTATACTGTAGATCCCCCCCCCCCAGTATAGTGTGTATTTATATTGTAGATCCCCCCCCCCAGTATAGTGTGTATTTATAATGTAGATCCCCCCCAGTATAGTGTGTATTTATAATGTAGATCCCCCCCCCCCCCCCAGTATAGTGTGTATTTATATTGTAGATCCCCCCCCCCTAGTATAGTGTGTATTTATAATGTAGATCCCCCCCCAGTATAGTGTGTATTTATATTGTAGATCCCCCCCCAGTATAGTGTGTATTTATATTGTAGATATCCCCCCCCCAGTATAGTGTGTATTTATATTGTAGATCTCCCCCCCAGTATAGTGTGTATTTATAATGTAGATCCCCCCCCCCCAGTATAGTGTGTATTTATATTGTAGATCTCCCCCCCAGTATAGTGTGTATTTATATTGTAGATCCCCCCCCAGTATAGTGTGTATTTATAATGTAGATCCCCCCCCCCAGTATAGTGTGTATTTATATTGTAGATCCCCCCCCAGTATAGTGTGTATTTATATTGTAGATCTCCCCCCAGTATAGTGTGTATTTATATTGTAGATCCCCCCCCAGTATAGTGTGTATTTATATTGTAGATCTCCCCCCCAGTATAGTGTGTATTTATAATGTAGATCCCCCCCCCCCCCAGTATAGTGTGTATTTATATTGTAGATCCCCCCCCAGTATAGTGTGTATTTATATTGTAGATCCCCCCCAGTATAGTGTGTATTTATATTGTAGATCCCCCCCCCAGTATAGTGTGTATTTATATTGTAGATCCCCCCCAGTATAGTGTGTATTTATATTGTAGATCCCCCCCCCAGTATAGTGTGTATTTATATTGTAGATCCCCCCCAGTATAGTGTGTATTTATATTGTAGATCCCCCCCCAGTATAGTGTGTATTTATATTGTAGATCCCCCCCCAGTATAGTGTGTATTTATATTGTAGATCCCCCCCCCCAGTATAGTGTGTATTTATAATGTAGATCCCCCCCCAGTATAGTGTGTATTTATAATGTAGATCCCCCCCCCAGTATACTGTGTATTTATATTGTAGATCTCCCCCCCAGTATAGTGTGTATTTATATTGTAGATCCCCCCCCCAGTATAGTGTGTATTTATATTGTAGATATCCCCCCCAGTATAGTGTGTATTTATATTGTAGATCCCCCCCCCCCCCAGTATAGTGTGTATTTATAATGTAGATCCCCCCCCCAGTATAGTGTGTATTTATAATGTAGATCCCCCCCCAGTATAGTGTGTATTTATAATGTAGATCCCCCCAGTATAGTGTGTATTTATAATGTAGATCCCCCCCCCAGTATAGTGTGTATTTATATTGTAGATCTCCCCCCCCCAGTATAGTGTGTATTTATAATGTAGATCCCCCCCCCAGTATAGTGTGTATTTATAATGTAGATCCCCCCCAGTATACTGTGTATTTATATTGTAGATCTCCCCCCCAGTATAGTGTGTATTTATATTGTAGATCCCCCCCCAGTATAGTGTGTATTTATATTGTAGATATCCCCCCCAGTATAGTGTGTATTTATATTGTAGATCCCCCCCCCAGTATAGTGTGTATTTATAATGTAGATCCCCCCCCCCCCAGTATAGTGTGTATTTATAATGTAGATCCCCCCCCAGTATAGTGTGTATTTATAATGTAGATCCCCCCCCAGTATAGTGTGTATTTATAATGTAGATCCCCCCCCCAGTATAGTGTGTATTTATATTGTAGATCTCCCCCCCAGTATAGTGTGTATTTATAATGTAGATCCCCCCCAGTATAGTGTGTATTTATAATGTAGATCCCCCCCCCAGTATAGTGTGTATTTATAATGTAGATCCCCCCCCAGTATAGTGTGTATTTATAATGTAGATCTCCCCCCAGTATAGTGTGTTTTTATATTGTAGATCCCCCCAGTATAGTGTGTATTTATATTGTAGATCTCCCCCCCCAGTATAGTGTGTATTTATATTGTAGACCCCCCTGTATAGTGTGTATTTATATTGTAGATCCCCCCCCCAGTATAGTGTGTTTTTATATTGTAGACCCCCCCCAGTATAGTGTGTATTTATATTGTAGATCTCCCCCCCAGTATAGTGTGTATTTATATTGTAGATCTCCCCCCCAGTATAGTGTGTATTTATAATGTAGATCCCCCCCCCAGTATAGTGTGTATTTATAATGTAGATCCCCCCCCCAGTATAGTGTGTATTTATATTGTAGATCTCCCCCCCAGTATAGTGTGTATTTATATTGTAGATCTCCCCCCAGTATAGTGTGTATTTATATTGTAGATCTCCCCCCAGTATAGTGTGTATTTATATTGTAGATCCCCCCCAGTATAGTGTGTATTTATATTGTAGATCTCCCCCCAGTATAGTGTGTATTTATATTGTAGATCTCCCCCCAGTATAGTGTGTATTTATATTGTAGATCTCCCCCCCAGTATAGTGTGTATTTATACTGTAGATCCCCCCCCAGTATAGTGTGTATTTATATTGTAGATCCCCCCCAGTATAGTGTGTATTTATAATGTAGATCCCCCCCCCAGTATAGTGTGTATTTATAATGTAGATCCCCCCCCCAGTATAGTGTGTATTTATATTGTAGATCCCCCCCAGTATAGTGTGTATTTATAATGTAGATCCCCCCAGTATAGTGTGTATTTATATTGTAGATCCCCCCCCCAGTATAGTGTGTATTTATAATGTAGATCCCCCCCAGTATAGTGTGTATTTATATTGTAGACCCCCCCCCCCAGTATAGTGTGTATTTATATTGTAGATCTCCCCCCAGTATAGTGTGTATTTATATTGTAGATCCCCCCCCCAGTATAGTGTGTATTTATATTGTAGACCCCCCCCAGTATAGTGTGTATTTATATTGTAGACCCCTCCCAGTATAGTGTGTATTTATAATGTAGACCCCTCCCCCCAGTATAGTGTGTATTTATAATGTAGATCCCCCCCAGTATAGTGTGTATTTATATTGTAGATCTCCCCCCCAGTATAGTGTGTATTTATATTGTAGATCTCCCCCCAGTATAGTGTGTATTTATATTGTAGATCTCCCCCCAGTATAGTGTGTATTTATATTGTAGATCCCCCCCAGTATAGTGTGTATTTATACTGTAGATCCCCCCCCAGTATAGTGTGTATTTATATTGTAGATCCCCCCCCCAGTATAGTGTGTATTTATAATGTAGATCCCCCCCCCCCCCAGTATAGTGTGTATTTATAATGTAGATCCCCCCCCAGTATAGTGTGTATTTATAATGTAGATCCCCCCCAGTATAGTGTGTATTTATATTGTAGATCCCCCCCCAGTATAGTGTGTATTTATATTGTAGATCTCCCCCCCCCAGTATAGTGTGTATTTATAATGTAGATCCCCCCCCCAGTATAGTGTGTATTTATATTGTAGATCCCCCCCCCAGTATAGTGTGTATTTATAATGTAGATCCCCCCCCCAGTATAGTGTGTATTTATATTGTAGACCCCCCCCAGTATAGTGTGTATTTATATTGTAGATCTCCCCCCCAGTATAGTGTGTATTTATATTGTAGATCCCCCCCCAGTATAGTGTGTATTTATATTGTAGACCCCCCCCCCAGTATAGTGTGTATTTATATTGTAGACCCCTCCCAGTATAGTGTGTATTTATAATGTAGACCCCTCCCCCCAGTATAGTGTGTATTTATATTGTAGATCCCCCCCCAGTATAGTGTGTATTTATAATGTAGATCCCCCCCCCAGTATAGTGTGTATTTATATTGTAGATCCCCCCCCAGTATAGTGTGTATTTATATTGTAGATCTCCCCCAGTATAGTGTGTATTTATATTGTAGATCCCCCCAGTATAGTGTGTATTTATATTGTAGATCCCAGTATAGTGTGTATTTATATTGTAGATCTCCCCCCCAGTATAGTGTGTATTTATATTGTAGATCCCCCCCCAGTATAGTGTGTATTTATATTGTATCCCCCCCCCAGTATAGTGTGTATTTATATTGTAGATCCCCCCCCCAGTATAGTGTGTATTTATATTGTAGATCCCCCCCCCCCAGTATAGTGTGTATTTATATAATGTAGATCCCCCCCAGTATAGTGTGTATTTATATTGTAGACCCCCCCCAGTATAGTGTGTATTTATATTGTAGACCCCCCCCCAGTATAGTGTGTATTTATATGTAGACCCCTCCCCCCAGTATAGTGTGTATTTATATTGTAGAATTGTAGATCCCCCCCAGTATAGTGTGTATTTATATTGTAGATCCCCCAGTATAGTGTGTATTTATATTGTAGATCCCCCCCCAGTATAGTGTGTATTTATATTGTAGATCTCCCCCCCCAGTATAGTGTGTATTTATATTGTAGATCCCCCCCCCAGTATAGTGTGTATTTATATTGTAGATCTCCCCCCCCCCCCCAGTATAGTGTGTATTTATATTGTATTTAGATCCCCCCCCCAGTATAGTGTGTATTTATATTGTAGATCCCCCCCAGTATAGTGTGTATTTATATTTATAGTTGTAGATCCCCCCCCCAGTATAGTGTGTATTTATATTGTAGATCCCCCCCCCAGTATAGTGTGTATTTATAATGTAGATCCCCCCCCCCAGTATAGTGTGTATTTATATTGTAGATCCCCCCCAGTATAGTGTGTATTTATAATGTAGATCCCCCCCCAGTATAGTGTGTATTTATATTGTAGATCCCCCCCAGTATAGTGTGTATTTATAATGTAGATCCCCCCCCCAGTATAGTGTGTATTTATATTGTAGATCCCCCCCCAGTATAGTGTGTATTTATAATGTAGATCTCCCCCAGTATAGTGTGTATTTATATTGTAGATATCCCCCCCAGTATAGTGTGTATTTATATTGTAGATCCCCCAGTATAGTGTGTATTTATATTGTGTATTTATAGTGTGTATTTATAATGTAGATCCCCCCAGTATAGTGTGTATTTATATTGTAGATCTCCCCCAGTATAGTGTGTATTTATATTGTAGATCCCCCCCAGTATAGTGTGTATTTATAATGTAGATCCCCCCCAGTATAGTGTGTATTTATATTGTAGACCCCCCCAGTATAGTGTGTATTTATATTGTAGATCTCCCCCCCCAGTATAGTGTGTATTTATATTGTAGAACCCCCCCCAGTATAGTGTGTATTTATATTGTAGACCCCCCCAGTATAGTGTGTATTTATATTGTAGACCCCCCCAGTATAGTGTGTATTTATAATGTAGACCCCTCCCCCAGTATAGTGTGTATTTATATTGTAGATCCCCCCCAGTATAGTGTGTATTTATAATGTAGACCCCCCCCAGTATAGTGTGTATTTATATTGTAGATCCCCCCCCCAGTATAGTGTGTTTTTATATTGTAGAGCCCCCCCCCAGTATAGTGTGTATTTATATTGTAGATCTCCCCCCCAGTATAGTGTGTATTTATATTGTAGATCTCCCCCCCAGTATAGTGTGTATTTATAATGTAGATCCCCCCCAGTATAGTGTGTATTTATAATGTAGATCCCCCCCCCAGTATAGTGTGTATTTATATTGTAGATATCCCCCCAGTATAGTGTGTATTTATATTGTAGATCTCCCCCCAGTATAGTGTGTATTTATATTGTAGACCCCCCCCCCAGTATAGTGTGTATTTATAGTGTAGATCTCCCCCCCAGTATAGTGTGTATTTATATTGTAGATCTCCCCCCCAGTATAGTGTGTATTTATATTGTAGATCTCCCCCCCAGTATAGTGTGTATTTATAATGTAGATCCCCCCCAGTATAGTGTGTATTTATATTGTAGATCTCCCCCCCAGTATAGTGTGTATTTATATTGTAGATCTCCCCCCCAGTATAGTGTGTATTTATATTGTAGATCCCCCCAGTATAGTGTGTATTTATAATGTAGATCTCCCCCCCAGTATAGTGTGTATTTATATTGTAGATCTCCCCCCCAGTATAGTGTGTATTTCTATTGTAGATCTCCCCCCCCCAGTATAGTGTGTATTTATATTGTTGACCCCCCCCCCCCAGTATAGTGTGTATTTATATTGTTGACCCCCCCAGTATAGTGTGTATTTATATTGTAGATCTCCCCCAGTATAGTGTGTATTTATATTGTAGATCTCCCCCCAGTATAGTGTGTATTTATATTGTAGATCTCCCCCAGTATAGTGTGTATTTATATTGTAGATCTCCCCCCCCCAGTATAGTGTGTATTTATATTGTAGATCTCCCCCCAGTATAGTGTGTATTTATATTGTAGATCTCCCCCCCCAGGATAGTGTGTATTTATATTGTAGATCTCCCCCCCCCAGTATAGTGTGTATTTATATTGTAGATCCCCCCCCAGTATAGTGTGTATTTATACTGTAGATCCCCCCCAGTATAGTGTGTATTTATATTGTAGATCCCCCCCCCAGTATAGTGTGTATTTATAATGTAGATCCCCCCCCCAGTATAGTGTGTATTTATAATGTAGATCCCCCCCCCAGTATAGTGTGTATTTATATTGTAGATCCCCCCCCCAGTATAGTGTGTATTTATAATGTAGATCCCCCCCCCAGTATAGTGTGTATTTATATTGTAGATCCCCCCCAGTATAGTGTGTATTTATATTGTAGATATCCCCCCAGTATAGTGTGTATTTATATTGTAGATCTCCCCCCAGTATAGTGTGTATTTATAATGTAGATCCCCCCCCCAGTATAGTGTGTATTTATATTGTAGATCTCCCCCAGTATAGTGTGTATTTATATTGTAGATCCCCCAGTATAGTGTGTATTTATAATGTAGATCCCCCCCAGTATAGTGTGTATTTATATTGTAGATCCCCCCCAGTATAGTGTGTATTTATATTGTAGATCTCCCCCCCAGTATAGTGTGTATTTATATTGTAGATCCCCCCCAGTATAGTGTGTATTTATATTGTAGATCTCCCCCCCAGTATAGTGTGTATTTATAATGTAGATCCCCCCCCAGTATAGTGTGTATTTATATTGTAGATCCCCCCCAGTATAGTGTGTATTTATATTGTAGATCCCCCCAGTATAGTGTGTATTTATATTGTAGATCCCCCCCCCAGTATAGTGTGTATTTATATTGTAGATCCCCCCCAGTATAGTGTGTATTTATATTGTCCCCCCCCCCCAGTATAGTGTGTATTTATAGTGTAGATCCCCCCCCAGTATAGTGTGTATTTATATTGTAGATCCCCCCCCAGTATAGTGTGTATTTATATTGTAGATCTCCCCCCCAGTATAGTGTGTATTTATAATGTAGATCCCCCCCAGTATAGTGTGTATTTATATTGTAGATCTCCCCCCCAGTATAGTGTGTATTTATAATGTAGATCCCCCCCAGTATAGTGTGTATTTATATTGTAGATCTCCCCCCCCCAGTATACTGTGTATTTATATTGTAGATCTCCCCCCCCAGTATAGTGTGTATTTATATTGTAGATCCCCCCCCAGTATAGTGTGTATTTATATTGTAGATATCCCCCCCAGTATAGTGTGTATTTATAATGTAGATCCCCCCAGTATAGTGTGTATTTATAATGTAGATCCCCCCCCCCCCCAGTATACTGTGTATTTATATTGTAGATCTCCCCCCCAGTATAGTGTGTATTTATATTGTAGATCCCCCCCAGTATAGTGTGTATTTATATTGTAGATATCCCCCCCCAATATAGTGTGTATTTATATTGTAGATCCCCCCCCCAGTATAGTGTGTATTTATAATGTAGATCCCCCCCAGTATAGTGTGTATTTATAATGTAGATCCCCCCCCCAGTATAGTGTGTATTTATAATGTAGATCCCCCCCAGTATAGTGTGTATTTATAATGTAGATCCCCCCCCCAGTATAGTGTGTATTTATAATGTAGATCCCCCCCAGTATAGTGTGTATTTATATTGTAGATCCCCCCTAGTATAGTGTGTATTTATAATGTAGATCCCCCCCCCAGTATAGTGTGTATTTATATTGTAGATCCCCCCCAGTATAGTGTGTATTTATATTGTAGATATCCCCCCAGTATAGTGTGTATTTATATTGTAGATCTCTCCCCCCCAGTATAGTGTGTATTTATAATGTAGATCCCCCCAGTATAGTGTGTATTTATATTGTAGATCTCCCCCCAGTATAGTGTGTATTTATATTGTAGATCCCCCCCAGTATAGTGTGTATTTATAATGTAGATCCCCCCCAGTATAGTGTGTATTTATATTGTAGATCCCCCCCAGTATAGTGTGTATTTATATTGTAGATCTCCCCCAGTATAGTGTGTATTTATATTGTAGATCCCCCCCAGTATAGTGTGTATTTATATTGTAGATCTCCCCCCCCCAGTATAGTGTGTATTTATAATGTAGATCCCCCCCAGTATAGTGTGTATTTATATTGTAGATCCCCCCCCAGTATAGTGTCCCCCCCCCAGTATAGTGTGTATTTATATTGTAGATCCCCCCCAGTATAGTGTGTATTTATATTGTAGATCCCCCCAGTATAGTGTGTATTTATATTTAGTCCCCCCCCCAGTATAGTGTGTATTTATATTGTAGATCCCCCCCCCAGTATAGTGTGTATTTATATTGTAGATCCCCCCCCAGTATAGTGTGTATTTATATTGTAGATCCCCCCCCCCAGTATAGTGTGTATTTATATTGTAGATCCCCCCCCCAGTATAGTGTGTATTTATATTGTAGATCCCCCCCAGTATAGTGTGTATTTATAATGTAGATCCCCCCCCAGTATAGTGTGTATTTATAATGTAGATCCCCCCCCCCCAGTATACTGTGTATTTATATTGTAGATCTCCCCCCAGTATAGTGTGTATTTATATTGTAGATCCCCCCCCCAGTATAGTGTGTATTTATATTGTAGATATCCCCCCCCAGTATAGTGTGTATTTATAATGTAGATCCCCCCCCCAGTATAGTGTGTATTTATAATGTAGATCCCCCCCCCCAGTATAGTGTGTATTTATAATGTAGATCCCCCCCAGTATAGTGTGTATTTATAATGTAGATCCCCCCAGTATAGTGTGTATTTATAATGTAGATCCCCCAGTATAGTGTGTATTTATATTGTAGATCTCCCCCCCAGTATAGTGTGTATTTATAATGTAGATCCCCCCCAGTATAGTGTGTATTTATAATGTGATCCCCCCCCCAGTATAGTGTGTATTTATAATGTAGATCTCCCCCCAGTATAGTGTGTATTTATAATGTAGATCCCCCCAGTATAGTGTGTATTTATAATGTAGATCCCCCCCAGTATAGTGTGTATTTATAATGTAGATCCCCCCCAGTATAGTGTGTATTTATAATGTAGATCCCCCCCCAGTATAGTGTGTATTTATAATGTAGATCCCCCCCCCCCAGTATAGTGTGTATTTATAATGTAGATCCCCCCCCAGTATAGTGTGTATTTATAATGTAGATCCCCCCCAGTATAGTGTGTATTTATAATGTAGATATCCCCCCCCAGTATAGTGTGTATTTATATTGTGATATCCCCCCAGTATAGTGTGTATTTATATTGTTGATCCCCCCCCCAGTATAGTGTGTATTTATATTGTAGATATTCCCCCCCAGTATAGTGTGTATTTATAATGTAGATCCCCCCCAGTATAGTGTGTATTTATATTGTAGATCCCCCCCCCAGTATAGTGTGTATTTATATTGTAGATCCCCCCCCCAGTATAGTGTGTATTTATAATGTAGATCCCCCCCCCAGTATAGTGTGTATTTATATTGTAGATCTCCCCCCCAGTATAGTGTGTATTTATAATGTAGATCCCCCCCCCAGTATAGTGTGTATTTATAATGTAGATCCCCCCCAGTATAGTGTGTATTTATATTTATATTGTGATCTCTCCCCCCAGTATAGTGTGTATTTATATTGTCGATCTCCCCCAGTATAGTGTGTATTTATATTGTAGATCCCCCCCCCAGTATAGTGTGTATTTATATTGTAGATCCCCCCCCGTATAGTGTGTTTTTATATTGTAGATCCCCCCAGTATAGTGTGTATTTATATTGTAGATCTCCCCCCCCAGTATAGTGTGTATTTATATTGTAGACCCCCCCCTGTATAGTGTGTATTTATATTGTAGATCCCCCCCCCAGTATAGTGTGTTTTTATATTGTAGACCCCCCCAGTATAGTGTGTATTTATATTGTAGATCTCCCCCCCAGTATAGTGTGTATTTATATTGTAGATCTCCCCCCAGTATAGTGTGTATTTATAATGTAGATCCCCCCCCCAGTATAGTGTGTATTTATAATGTAGATCCCCCCCCCAGTATAGTGTGTATTTATATTGTAGATCTCCCCCCCAGTATAGTGTGTATTTATATTGTAGATCCCCCCCAGTATAGTGTGTATTTATATTGTAGATCTCCCCCTCCCAGTATAGTGTGTATTTATATTGTAGATCCCCCCCCCAGTATAGTGTGTATTTATAATGTAGATCCCCCCCCCCCAGTATAGTGTGTATTTATATTGTAGATATCCCCCCAGTATAGTGTGTATTTATATTGTAGATCTCCCCCCCCCCAGTATAGTGTGTATTTATATTGTAGATCCCCCCCAGTATAGTGTGTATTTATAATGTAGATCCCCCCCCCCCCAGTATAGTGTGTATTTATATTGTAGATCCCCCCCCCAGTATAGTGTGTATTTATATTGTAGATCCCCCCCCCAGTATAGTGTGTATTTATATTGTAGATATCCCCCCCAGTATAGTGTGTATTTATATTGTAGATCCCCCCCAGTATAGTGTGTATTTATATTGTAGATATCCCCCCAGTATAGTGTGTATTTATATTGTAGATCTCCCCCCCAGTATAGTGTGTATTTATATTGTAGATCCCCCCCCCAGTATAGTGTGTATTTATATTGTAGATCTCCCCCCCCCAGTATAGTGTGTATTTATATTGTAGATCCCCCCCCAGTATAGTGTGTATTTATAATGTAGATCTCCCCCCCCAGTATAGTGTGTATTTATATTGTAGATCTCCCCCCCCCAGTATAGTGTGTATTTATATTGTAGATCCCCCCCCCCCCAGTATAGTGTGTATTTATATTGTAGATCTCCCCCCAGTATAGTGTGTATTTATATTGTAGATCCCCCCCAGTATAGTGTGTATTTATATTGTAGATCTCCCCCCAGTATAGTGTGTATTTATATTGTAGATCTCCCCCCCAGTATAGTGTGTATTTATATTGTTGACCCCCCCCAGTATAGTGTGTATTTATATTGTTGACCCCCCCCCCCAGTATAGTGTGTATTTATATTGTTGACCCCCCAGTATAGTGTGTATTTATATTGTAGATCTCCCCCCAGTATAGTGTGTATTTATATTGTAGATCTCCCCCCCAGTATAGTGTGTATTTATATTGTAGATCTCCCCCCCAGTATAGTGTGTATTTATATTGTAGATCTCCCCCCAGTATAGTGTGTATTTATAATGTAGATCCCCCCCAGTATAGTGTGTATTTATATTGTAGATATCCCCCCCAGTATAGTGTGTATTTATATCGTAGATCTCCCCCCCAGTATAGTGTGTATTTATAATGTAGATCCCCCCCCCCCAGTATAGTGTGTATTTATATTGTAGATCCCCCCAGTATAGTGTGTATTTATATTATAGATCTCCCCCCCCCAGTATAGTGTGTATTTATATTGTAGACCCCCCCCAGTATAGTGTGTATTTATATTGTAGATCCCCCCCAGTATAGTGTGTATTTATATTATAGATCTCCCCCCCAGTATAGTGTGTATTTATATTGTAGATCTCCCCCCCAGTATATTGTGTATTTATATTGTAGATCCCCCCCCCCCAGTATAGTGTGTATTTATAATGTAGATCCCCCCCCCAGTATAGTGTGTATTTATAATGTAGATCCCCCCCCAGTATAGTGTGTATTTATAATGTAGATCCCCCCCAGTATAGTGTGTATTTATATTGTAGATATCCCCCAGTATAGTGTGTATTTATAATGTAGATCCCCCCCCCCCAGTATAGTGTGTATTTATATTGTAGATATCCCCCCAGTATAGTGTGTATTTATAATGTAGATCCCCACCCCCCAGTATAGTGTGTATTTATATTGTAGATCTCCCCCCCAGTATAGTGTGTATTTATATTGTAGATCCCCCCCCCCAGTATAGTGTGTATTTATATTGTAGATATCCCCCCAGTATAGTGTGTATTTATAATGTAGATCCCCCCCCCAGTATAGTGTGTATTTATATTGTAGATCTCCCCCCCAGTATAGTGTGTATTTATATTGTAGATCTCCCCCCCAGTATAGTGTGTATTTATATTGTAGATCTCCCCCCAGTATAGTGTGTATTTATAATGTAGATCCCCCCCCCCCCCCCCCCCCCCCAGTATAGTGTGTATTTATAATGTAGATCTCCCCCCCCAGTATAGTGTGTATTTATAATGTAGATCCCCCCAGTATAGTGTGTATTTATAATGTAGACCTCTCCCCGATATATTGTTTATTTATACTGTAGACCAACCCCCCCCCCAGTATAGTGTGTATTTATAATGTAGATCTCTCTCTCCTCCCTCTGGCACCAGAGCCAGAGGGAGGAGCCTTTGATAGGTGACATCAGAGAGACAGGAGGTCAATCGGTAACTGTCTACGTGTGTGTGTGTGTGTGTGTGTGTGTGTGTGTGTGTGTGTGTGTGTGTGTGTGTGTGTGTGTGTGTGTATTGTGTATCTGCGTGCGTGTGTGTGTCTGTATCTGCGTGCGTGTGTGTGTGTATCTGCGTGCGTGTGTGTGTGTATCTGCGTGCGTGTGTGTGTGTCTGTATCTGCGTGTGTTTGTATCTGCCTGTGCGTGTGTTCGTGTGTGTGTGTATCTGTATCTGCGTGCGTGTGTGTGTTCGTGTGTGTGTGTGTATCTGCGTGCGTGTGTGTGTTTGTGTGTGTGTGTGTATCTGTGTGCGTGTGTGTGTGTATCTGTGTGTGTGTATCTGCGTGTGTCGTGTGTATCTGCGTGTGCGTGTGTTCGTGTGTGTGTGTGTCTGTATATGCGTGTGTGTGTGTGTGTGTATCTGCGTGTGTGTGTGTGTGTATCAGCGTGCGTGTGTGTGGGTGTGTGTGTATCTGCGTGCGTGTGTGTGTCTGTATCTGCCTGTGCGTGTGTTCGTGTGTGTGTGTATCTGTATCTGCGTGCGTGTGTGTGTTCGTGTGTGTGTGTGTATCTGCGTGCGTGTGTGTGTTTGTGTGTGTGTGTGTATCTGTGTGCGTGTGTGTGTGTATCTGTGTGTGTGTGTGTGTGTGTGTGTATCTGCGTGTGTCGTGTGTATCTGCGTGTGCGTGTGTTCGTGTGTGTGTGTGTCTGTATATGCGTGTGTGTGTGTGTGTATCTGCGTGTGTGTGTGTGTGTATCTGCGTGCGTGTGTGTGGGTGTGTGTGTATCTGCGTGTGTGTGTGTGTGTGTGTGTGTGTATCTGCGTGCGCGTGTGTGGGTGTGTGTGTATCTGCGTGTGTGAGTACTCATCATTGTGACTGGAGGTCAACGGGAGATTGCCCAGACGATGGTTAAAGACACACCGGTTCCTAGACAGACAGCAGCCCTCCAATACATACCGATACATACCGATACATACCAATACATACCAATACATACCAATACATACCGATACGTACCAATACATACCAATACATACCAATACATACCAATACATACCGATACGTACCGATACGTACCAATACATACCAATACATACCAATACATACCAATACGTACCAATACGTACCGATACGTACCGATACGTACCAATACATACCGATACGTACCGATACATACCAATACATACCAATACATACCAATACGTACCAATACATACCAATACATACCGATACGTACCAATACATACCAATACATACCGATACGTACCAATACATACCAATACATACCAATACATACCAATACATACCAATACGTACCAATACGTACCGATACGTACCGATACGTACCAATACATACCGATACGTACCAATACATACCAATACATACCAATACATACCAATACATACCAATACGTACCAATACGTACCAATACATACCAATACATACCGATACGTACCAATACATACCAATACATACCAATACATACCAATACATACCAATACATACCAATACATACCAATACATACCGATACGTACAAAGACATACCAATACATACCAATACGTACCAATACATACCAATACATACCAATACATACCAATACATACCAATACATACCGATACGTACAAAGACATACCAATACATACCGATACGTACCGATACATACCAATACATACCAATACATACCAATACATACCAATACATACTGATACTTACAAAGACATACCAATTCATACCAATACGTACCAATACGTACCAATACATACCAATACATACCGATACGTACCAATACATACCAATACATACCAATACGTACCAATACATACCAATACATACCGATACGTACCGATACGTACCGATACATACCAATACATACCAATACATACCAATACATACCGATACGTACCGATACGTACCGATACATACCAATACGTACCAATACAAACCAATACGTACCGATACGTACCAATACATACCAATACATACCAATACATACCAATACGTACCAATACGTACCGATACGTACCGATACGTACCAATACATACCGATACGTACCAATACATACCAATACATACCAATACATACCAATACGTACCAATACGTACCAATACATACCAATACATACCGATACGTACCAATACATACCAATACATACCGATACGTACCAATACATACCAATACATACCAATACATACCAATACGTACCAATACGTACCGATACGTACCGATACGTACCAATACATACCGATACGTACCAATACATACCAATACATACCAATACATACCAATACGTACCAATACGTACCAATACATACCAATACATACCGATACGTATCAATACATACCAATACATACCAATACATACCAATACATACCAATACATACCGATACGTACAAAGACATACCAATACATACCAATACGTACCAATACATACCAATACATACCAATACATACCAATACATACCGATACGTACAAAGACATACCAATACATACCGATACGTACCGATACATACCAATACATACCAATACATACCAATACATACCGATACGTACAAAGACATACCAATACATACCAATATGTACCAATACGTACCAATACCTACCAATACATACCGATACGTACCAATACATACCAATACATACCAATACGTACCAATACATACCAATACATACCGATACATACCGATACGTACCGATACATACCAATACATACCAATACATACCAATACATACCGATACATACCGATACGTACCGATACGTACCGATACATACCAATACATACCAATACGTACCAATACGTACCAATACATACCAATGCATACCAATACATACCAATACATACCGATACGTACCGATACGTACCAATACGTACCAATACATACCAATACGTACCGATACGTACCAATACATACCAATACATACCAATACGTACCAATACATACCAATACATACCAATACATACCAATACACACCAATACGTACCGAAAATAATCCTGCTGCAACAGGAAACACGATTTATAGTTTGGATTGTAATATATTGACATTTTAGAAGTGGTGGATACATTTTTTGGTTTAATAAGGGGCAAATCAAGTCTGATAATTTAAAGTTTAATTTACAAAATTTAGACTCCTTTTTAAACCTCGAATAGACAACAACAAGAGTGATCGAATTAAGATCCTACATCTGTTCGTTCATTTGACTGTCCTGGACGTTATAGAGAGGCTTCAGTACGTTTACTTCGTTAAGGCTCAGAGTCTGAGACTATATGATTCACTTGGCCTGGCCTTGTCTAAATCAGGCCTACATCCAATATATATCCTCAATGGGAACCTGTTCCATGTATACTGTTGACAATATGATTCCCTTCTGTTTGATATGTCCTTGTCTAAATCAGGCCTACATCCAACATGTATCCTCAATGGGAGCCTATATAGTCCACAACTACCCTATGGGTCCTGGTCTAATGTAGTGCACTAAACGGGGGAAAGGCTGTAGTTTGACACAGACAATGGAGACCAGATGACAGGTGTTCCTCGGATGTGATGTCTCAATCACAACCTGGCTTTGTCACAAATTGCAATCTATTTCCCTATATAGTGCACAGCTTAGAACCAGAGGCCCATAAGGATGGATCTAGGGGGTTGCAGTTTTTTGGGACACAGAGGATGACTCAATCAGGCCTTGTTTTGGGTGCCAAGCACCTTGACAGCAGGTCGCTATAGCCGGTGAGATGAAGAAGTGGAAATTGTCCCGTGCCCATGTGGAGATTCTGATTGGCTCTCCCGTGTGACTCTCCTCCAATCGTCATGGTGATGGAGAGGATATTACACCGGAGGAATGGAAACACTCAATTTACATCTGATTAACGGACGGAACTGAGAGGCTCCGTCTTGACGCTCAAATGGCACCGTGTTCCCTACGTAGTGCACTACTTTAGACCAGGGCCCTATAGAACCCTATTCCCTACGTAGTGTACTACTTTAGACCAGGGCCCTATAGAACCATATTCCCTACGTAGTGCACTACTTTAGACCAGAGCCCTATAGAACCCTATTCCCTACGTAGTGCACTACTTTAGACCAGAGCCCTATAGAACCATATTCCCTACGTAGTGCACTACTTTGGACCAGAGCCCTATAGAACCATATTCCCTACGTAGTGCACTACTTTAGACCAGAGCCCTATAGAACCATATTCCCTACGTAGTGCAGTACTTTAGACCAGAGCCCTATAGAACCCTATTCCTTACGTAGTGCACTACTTTGGACCAGAGCCCTATAGAACCATATTCCCTACGTAGTGCACTACTTTGGACCAGAGCCCTATAGAACCATATTCCCTATATATAGTGCACTACTTTGGACCAGAGCCCTATAGAACCTTATTCCCTATATAGTGCACTAATTTAGACCAGAGCCCTATAGAACCCTATTACCTATATAAAGTGCACTACTTTAGACCAGAGCCCTATAGAACCCTATTCCCTACGTAGTGCACTACTTTGGACCAGAGCCCTATAGAACCATATTCCCTACGTAGTGCACTACTTTGGACCAGAGCCCTATAGAACCATGTTCCCTACGTAGTGCACTACTTTAGACCAGAGCCCTATAGAACCATATTCCTTATATAGTGCACTACTTTAGACCAGAGCCCTATAGAACCCTATTCCCTACGTAGTGCACTACTTTCGACCAGAGCCCTATAGAACCCTATTCCCTATATAGTTTACTACTTTGGACCAGAGCCCTATAGAACAATATTCCCTACGTAGTGCACTACTTTGGACCAGAGCCCTATAGTATACTACTACATAGTGAATAGGGTGTCATTTAGGAAACACATTAAGGAAACAGAACATGATGAATGTTTGGTGAGGAAACAGTTGCTGTGGTAACAGACTTGTATTGAAAAGAAGAAAGGTACCATTAAGTTGGTCTTATATCTGTGTAGTGACATAGTACATTCATAGATATACAGTCTAAAGATTTGTCCTCCCCGTTCAAGTCAATAATGGCATAATGGGTGGACTGGCAGCCATTGAGGGTGTATCCAATCGGAGCGAAACAGGAAGTAAAAGCAGGAAGTGTATCCTTCAATCTGTAGGGTGATTATTATTTTTTTAAGTAAACTCAACTGACGTTACAAAAAATACGTTCATCCCTATTCCCATTCCCACTCCCATTCCACTTCCATCCCTATTCCCATTCCCATTCCCACTCCCATTCCAACGTCCACTACCATGCACACGATCATTCCCAATCCCATTCCCACTGCCACTCCACTTCCATCCCTATTCCCATTCCCATTCCCACTCCCTTTCCAACGTCCACTACCATGCACACGATCATTCCCAATCCCATTCCCACTCCCACTCCCACTCCACTTCAATCCCTATTCCCATTCCCATTCCCACTCCCATTCCAACGTCCACTACCATGCACACGATCATTCCCAATCCCATTCCCACTCCCACTCCACTTCCATCCCTATTCCCATTTCCATTCCACCTCCCACTACCATTCCCACTCCCACTCCACTTCCATCCCTATTCCCATTTCCATTCCACCTCCCACTACCATTCCCGCTCACACTCCACTTCCATCCCTATTCCCATCCCTATTCCCATTCACACTCCCAATCCCATTCCCACTACCATGCACACTATCATTCCCACTCCCACTCCCACTCCCACTCCCACTACCATCCCTATTCCTATTCCCATCCCACTCCCACTCCCACTCCCACTACCACTACCACTACCACTCCCACTCCCACTCCCACTCCCACTCCTATTCCCATTCCCATCCCATTACCACTCCCACTCCCACTCCACTCCCACTCGCATTACCACTCCCACTACCACTCCCACTCCCACTCCCACTCCCACTCCCATTCCTATTCCCATTCCCATCCCATTACCACTCCCACTCCCACTCCCACTCCCATTCCCGCTCACACCACTTCCATCCCTATTCCCATCCCTATTCCCATTCACACTCCCACTCCCACTCCCACTACCATCCCTATTCCTGTTCCCATCCCATTACCACTCCCACTACCACTCCCACTCCCACTACCACTCCCACTCCCACTACCACTCCCACTCCCATTCCTACTCCCAATTCCACTCCCACTTCCAAAACCACTCCCATTACCAGTCTACCATTTACTTCACTCACTCCTCAGCTCGCTCCTGTCTTCCTCTCTCTCCAATCTCATTTTGGGAAATTAATCTTCCTGTCACCCTCTCTAATCCCCCCCCCGTCCCCCCGCCCCCTCTCCTCTTCCTACCCCTCCTACTATTCCTCATGTCACCATGATAATGTGTCGCTCTGCCAGGCTCCTCACGAGCTCATTATCTAGAGTTATTGGGACGGACTGCTACCCTACACAGAGTGGAGGAGAGTGGAGGGTGGAGGAAAAGGAGAGACAGGAGGGAAGGGGAGGGGGAGGAGAGGAGAGGGGAGGGAGGAGAGGGCAGGGGAAGTGTGAGACAAGAGGAGAGGAGAACAGAGGAGAGGAGAGGAGGGGAGATGAGTGACTCCCATTGTGAATCCCGTCATCTTATTTCAGTCCTTTCTATGGCCCCTTAACAATCTGGACATGGAAAATGATTTCGGATGGTTTAAAGGGTCTGGAATCACTACGTTTAAAGCCAAGGGCTCCCAGAACATTGATGGAGCAAGGCGACATGTTGTTATTAAAGACACAAAAGGCTGGCACAACGACATCAATTCACGCTGTCCTCGGCATGAATGACCCTGAAGGGTTCCACAGCTGCTTCTGCCTTCCTTCCTTCCATTCTTCCCGCTGATGTCTCACAGACAAGGGCCTCACATTTTTGTATCCTTTATGATAAAAGACAGTAATCAAATTTGGTTGAGTAGCTAGAGGAGGCTAGAGATGACGGGAGAAAAGAGGAGGGAGAGAAGAGGAGGCTAGAGAAGAAGAGGGGGCTAGAGAAGACGAGGGGGCTAGAGAAGAAGAGGAGGGAGAGAAGAAGAGGAGGGAGAGATGAAGCGGAGTGAGAGAAGAAGAAGAGGAGGGAGAGGGATGGATTAAATTAACGTTGATTATTGGCAGTCCTACGAGGTTTGATGGAAAGAGCAGCATGGGATGGCAGGCTTTGTAAATGTACTGTTATTTGTTTAACTAGTGGTTATATGTGGCTCTGAAGGGTGACTGATGATAGCATACAGTATTAAACTGGTTAAATGACAACTCAAACAGCTAAGCTGAGTGTTGTCAAGGAGGTGGACATTTGAAGGAAAACGTCCATTGGCTGCCATGTGTCAGTTACTTGGTACTATAGGAACTTGGATGCATAGTGAGTGGCAAATCATTTGTAAAAAAAAATAATGAAAAAATAGAGAAGAGTAGTGGCCCGAGGCAACTGCCCTGAGGGACACCGCACTGTACATATCTGATGTTAGAGAAGCTTCCATTGACAAACATTCTCTAGGTTATTTGGACATATTATTATATATTACATATTTCTCCAACCATGTGATGTCAGGTGATGTAAAGCCACAGCAAGTGAGTTCTTCATTAATAACGATGTACTATCAATAACATTCATTCCCGAAATGTAACAATGCAGCTCCACCTATCATCTTATTATCCATTTTTTTTTAAACCAATCATCAGTCATCTAAGTCAGTGCAGTACAAAATTGAGTGCCCTTCTCAATATGCATACTGAAAGACAGTAGTTAACTTGATCTCTGATAAAGAGCAGGTTATTTGTTCAAACAACTTTTTCGCCATTTTTGCCGTAGGTTCACTAAGAACAGGCAGCAACCTGATTGGGAGGCCATTAAGAGCAAGAAAAGGGTGCTTTACCATTTTTAGACAGTTGAAATACTTTGGCTTTCTTACACGCCTTCGGATTCCTCCTTTAGGCTTTGGTTATTAAAGATACAGCACATATTTGTATTGAATGTTAAACACCATCATTGTCTCTTCTGATATATGATCAATAACCATTAAGACATTCACACAGACTCAAACATGTACATGTAAAACAACACAACCACATGTGTTTTTATTAAACACTCTGTGTGTGAGTTGATTGGGCTGTAGTGGTTGATTGGGCTGTAGTGGTTGATTGGGCTGTTGTGGTTGATTGAGCTGTAGTGGTTGATTGGGCTGTAGTTCAGTGGACGTGGATGGCTGTCACTGGATCACCTGTCTGGAGTGAGGGACAGATCACCTGTCTAGACTGAGGGAGAGATCACCTGTCTGGGCTGAGTGACAGATCACCTGTCTGGACTGAGGGACAGATCACCTGTCTGGACTGAGTGACAGATCACCTGTCTGGACTGAGGGACAGATCACCTGTCTGGACTGAGTGACAGATCACCTGTCTGGACTGAGGGATTGATGGAGTGTCTGGACTGAGGGATGGATGATGTGTCTGGACTGAGGGATGGATGGAGTGTCTGGACTGAGGGATGGATGATGTGTCTGGACTGAGGGATGGATGGAGTGTCTGGACTGAGGGGTGGATGATGTGTCTGGACTGAGGGTTGGGGCTCCACGGACCAGTGGGCTCTGGGACCATCAAAGGGGTCATCTATTAGGAGGATTATACAAGGTATGTGTGATGAAACAGAGCTAGAAATCCAAGGAAACTGATGATGAACATTACAACTTAATGTACAGTGTAGTAGAGAGGAGGGAAGCAGTGTTAGGAACTGGAGAGTGAAGGTCTGGAACATTTGGCTAGGTTGTTTTTAGGCTGTAGTTCCTGAAATAAGTGATGGAGCTACCCCTATACAGAATATTGACAATGAGGTTGAATGAGTTTTTTTAAATACTTTTTTTTTTTAAATCCTTTATTTAACCAGGCAAGTCAGTTAAGAACAAATTCTTATGTTCAATGACGGCCTAGGGACAGTGGGTTAACTGCCTGTTCAGGGGCAGAACGACAGATTTGTACCTTGTCAGCTCGAGGATTCGAACTTGCAACCTTTCGATTACTAGTCCAATGCTCTAACCACTAGGCTACCCTGCCGCCCTTTGGTGAATATTCTTGTGTCATCTCGAAAAGAATTTAAGATATTACCTAGAGCAACTGTGTATCTTTGGTAGCTAATAAGTGTCACGGAATAGTCCGGAACTGTGTCATTGCCCACACCTGGTCCCCATTCCCACTGATTGCATTTGTATAAATGTGCCCTTTGTTTTAGACTCGGGCTGTCGATTAGTGTTACAATGTCCCTTGGTCGTGTGAGTACATTTGCCTTGTTGTTTTGGGCTTTCGTGCCCTTGTGTATTGCGCAGACGATTACGGGTCTCGTCCCGTGTGATAATCATTGTGTGATTGTGTTATTTATTCAAGGTGCTCCTCGCTCTTTTGTTTACGTTTCAAGCCATGTGTTTTTGTGTCGGGTGTTTGTTTGGTCTTCGTCCCCGTGGCTTTACACGGCTGTAATTTGGGCTGAATAAAAAAAGAAAATATGACGCATTCGTGCGCCTGTCTCCCGAATTATTCATACCAACGTGACAATAAGGTTGAAGGGATTTACCCAACCCTTCGTAAATATGGCCTGAGTCCCGAATGGCACCCTATTCCCTATGTAGTGCACTGCTTTTGACCAGAGCCCTATGGCACCCTATTCCCTATGTAGTGCACAACTTTTGACCAGAGCCCTATGGCACTCCATTCCCTATATAGTGCACTACTTTTGACCAGGGCCCTATAGAACCCTATTCCCTATTTAGTGCACTACTTTTGACCAGGGCCATATAGAACCCTATCCCCTATGTAGTGCACTACGTTTGACCAGGGCCCTATAGAGCCCTATTCCCTATGTAGTGCACTACTTTTGACCAGGGCCCTATAGAACCCTATTCCCTATATAGTGCACTACTTTTGACCAGGGCCCTATAGAACCCTATTCCCTATATAGTGCACTACTTTTGACCAGGACCCTATAGAACCCTATTCCCTATATAGTGCACTACTTTTGACCAGGGCCCTATAGTACCCTATTCCCTATATAGTGCACTACTTTAGACCAGAGCCCTATAGAACCCTATTCCCTATATAGTGCACTACTTTTGACCAGGGCCATATAGAACCCTATTCCCTATGTAGTGCACTACTTTAGACCAGGGCCCTATAGAACCCTATTCCCTATATAGTGCACTACTTTAGACCAGGGCCCTATAGAACCCTATTCCCTATATAGTGCACTACTTTTGACCAGGGCCCTATAGAACCATATTCCCTATGTAGTGCACTATTTTAGACCAGGGCCCTATAGAACCCTATTCCCTATATAGTGCACTACTTTTGACCAGGGTGCACCATATAGGGAATAGGGAACCATTTGAGGCAGAAGCTACATTTACCATCTTTAAAAGGATAACGCAGATATCAAGATGTTGTTGATACTAGTTTGTAACTCCTCTATGTTCCTGCTCTGTCCAACCAAAGCGAGTGAAGTCATTTAGTCTGTCTCTGTCCCAAGAAGATCATTTATTCATTTCCGTCCTCCTGCCAAGTCATGCGGCATCTGTCTCAAGGATGATTCTGAACTAAGTGAAGACAATACCTTCTGTACTGATGCCAGACATGGCATTTAGAAAACATCTTCCATTTAAAGTCTGAAAAGGCCTTAACATGACATGCATATTTCAGCTTTTTATTTTGGCTTCCAAAAGTACCATCATTTCTATTGGCAGAATTTCGAATGATCTTTAACATTTTAGTATTTCAAAGGGAATGATATATTCTGTTCTGCCGTTGTTGGTTTTGTTTTTTTGTAGTGGTTGTTGTGGTAGAGTTTCCGTGAAGAAACAGTTGATTTTCTATCCGTTTCACATATGACTGTTGTTGTAGAGTTTCAGTGTAGAAACAGTTGATTTTCTATCCGTTTCACATATGTCTGTTGTGGTAGAGTTTCAGTGTAGAAACAGTAGATTTTCTATACGTTTCACATATGTCTGTTGTGGTAGAGTTTCAGTGTAGAAACAGTTGATTTTCTATCCATTTCACATATGTCTGTTGTGGTAGAGTTTCAGTGTAGAAACAGTTGATTTTCTATCCATTTCACATATGTCTGTTGTGGAAGAGTTTCAGTGTAGAAACAGGTGATTTTCTATACGTTTCACATATGTCTGTTGTGGTAGAGTTTCAGTGTAGAAACAGTTGATTTTCTATCCATTTCACATATGTCTGTTGTGGTAGAGTTTCAGTGTAGAAACAGGTGATTTTCTATACGTTTCACATATGTCTGTTGTGGTAGAGTTTCAGTGTAGAAACAGTTGATTTTCTATACGTTTCACATATGTCTGTTGTGGTTGAGTTTCAGTGAAGAAACAGTTGATTTTCTATCCGTTTCACATATGTCTGTTGTGGTAGAGTTTCAGTGAAGAAACAGTTGATTTTCTATACGTTTCACATATGACTGTTGTGGTAGAGTTTCAGTGTAGAACAGTTGATTTACTATACGTTTCACATATGTCCGGTGTGGTAGAGTTTCAGTGAAGAAACAGTTTAATATTCTGTCCAGCTCACACATTTCTTATCCCAGGAGAAGCCTGTTGAGCAAACCCCTGCATTGTTACCTCCTTTCGCTTTGTTCCACTTGGCGTTTCTCCCACATTCTCAACATGAAATTTGAAGCTAAACTGACTTTAAGGAACAGTTCACAACCTTTTAAATATTGACTTTATAACAAGTCTTTTGCTAGTTAATTAATAAGCAATGTGCCCGGTCTTCAGAAGCTGCTCTTTGTTTGTGCAGAACATAAATTAACACTTGCTCACAAGGCCTCGGGTGTGAATTATATATGAGGTCAGCAACAACTAGCGCTAATGGTGTCGTGCCGCGTTTTACACAATTAGGTTTTGTGGGAGCTAAAAATGTTGATTTGATCTAAAAGCGTTTTTATGAGTTGAGTGGATTAGAAAGCGTATAAGATTTCAAGAGGGATGTCTCCCAAGCCTGAAGGACAGAAATAATGTGACAGATGGAGAAGGTTGTAGTAGTTCTACAACGACACAATATTAAATATTCAACTTTGTTTACAAGACTAATATATAACTGTTAAATTAATTCTGTCATTAGTTACGGTCACTGTATAGCACCTGTATAGCACTAACAGTATTACCTTGTTATATGTCTGTAGTACTATAAGTATTACCTTGTTATATCTCTACAGTACTATAAGTATTACCTTGTTATATCTCTGTAGTACTATAAGTATTACCTTGTTATATCTCTGTAGTGCTATAAGTATTACCTTGTTATATCTCTGTAGTGCTATAAGTATTACCTTGTTATATCTCTGTAGTACTATAAGTATTACCTTGTTATATCTCTGTAGCACTAACAGTAGTATCTTGTTATATCTCTGTAGTGCTATAAGTATTATCTTGTTATATCTCTGTAGTACTATCAGTATTACCTTGTTATATCTCTGTAGCACTAACAGTAGTATCTTGTTATATCTCTGTAGTGCTATAAGTATTACCTTGTTATATCTCTGTAGTACTATAAGTATTACCTTGTTATATCTCTGTAGCACTAACAGTAGTATCTTGTTATATCTCTGTAGTACTATAAGTATTACCTTGTTATATCTCTGTAGCACTATAAGTATTATCTTGTTTTGTCTCTGTAGTAGTATTGTTATGGTTGTTCTGGTTCTGGAGACAGAGGCGTAGGCGTAGGCGGAGCTACAGGAGACAGAGGCGTAGGCGGAGCTATAGAAACCTAACACTAACACAGAGTGTCCTGTTCTTCTTCTCTCTCTGTCTCTCTAGATGGCCCCCTGGGACCCAGAGATGTAGGCGGAGCTACAGAAACCTAACACTAACACAGAGTGTCCTGTTCTTCTTCTCTCTCTGTCTCTCTAGATGGCCCCCTGGGACCCAGAGATGTAGGCGGAGCTACAGAAACCTAACACTAACACAGAGTGTCCTGTTCTTCTTCTCTCTCTGTCTCTCTAGATGGCCCCCTGGGACCCAGAGATGTAGGCGGAGCTACAGAAACCTAACACTAACACAGAGTGTCCTGTTCTTCTTCTCTCTCTGTCTCTCTAGATGGCCCCCTGGGACCCAGAGATGTAGGCGGAGCTACAGAAACCTAACACTAACACAGAGTGTCCTGTTCTTCTTCTCTCTCTGTCTCTCTAGATGGCCCCTGGGACCCAGAGATGTAGGCGGAGCTACAGAAACCTAACACTAACACAGAGTGTCCTGTTCTTCTTCTCTCTCTGTCTCTCTAGATGGCCCCCTGGGACCCAGAGATGTAGGCGGAGCTACAGAAACCTAACACTAACACAGAGTGTCCTGTTCTTCTTCTCTCTCTGTCTCTCTAGATGGCCCCCTGGGACCCAGAGATGTAGGCGGAGCTACAGAAACCTAACACTAACACAGAGTCCTGTTCTTCTTCTCTCTCTGTCTCTCTAGATGGCCCCCTGGGACCCAGAGATGTAGGCGGAGCTACAGAAACCTAACACTAACACAGAGTGTCCTGTTCTTCTTCTCTCTCTGTCTCTCTAGATGGCCCCCTGGGACCCAGAGATGTAGGCGGAGCTACAGAAACCTAACACTAACACAGAGTGTCCTGTTCTTCTTCTCTCTCTGTCTCTCTAGATGGCCCCCTGGGACCCAGAGATGTAGGCGGAGCTACAGAAACCTAACACTAACACAGAGTGTCCTGTTCTTCTTCTCTCTCTGTCTCTCTAGATGGCCCCCTGGGACCCAGAGATGTAGGCGGAGCTACAGAAACCTAACACTAACACAGAGTGTCCTGTTCTTCTTCTCTCTCTGTCTCTCTAGATGGCCCCCTGGGACCCAGAGATGTAGGCGGAGCTACAGAAACCTAACACTAACACAGAGTGTCCTGTTCTTCTTTCTCTCTCTGTCTCTCTAGATGGCCCCCTGGGACCCAGAGATGTAGGCGGAGCTACAGAAACCTAACACTAACACAGAGTGTCCTGTTCTTCTTCTCTCTCTGTCTCTCTAGATGGCCCCCTGGGACCCAGAGATGTAGGCGGAGCTACAGAAACCTAACACTAACACAGAGTGTCCTGTTCTTCTTCTCTCTCTGTCTCTCTAGATGGCCCCCTGGGACCCAGAGATGTAGGCGGAGCTACAGAAACGTAACACTAACACAGAGTGTCCTGTTCTTCTTCTCTCTCTGTCTCTCTAGATGGCCCCCTGGGACCCAGAGATGTAGGCGGAGCTACAGAAACCTAACACTAACACAGTGTCCTGTTCTTCTTCTCTCTCTGTCTCTCTAGATGGCCCCCTGGGACCCAGAGATGTAGGCGGAGCTACAGAAACCTAACAATAACACAGAGTGTCCTGTTCTTCTTCTCTCTCTGTCTCTCTAGATGGCCCCCTGGGACCCAGAGATGTAGGCGGAGCTACAGAAACCTAACAATAACACAGAGTGTCCTGTTCTTCTTCTCTCTCTGTCTCTCTAGATGGTCCCCTGGGACCCAGAGGCGTAGGCGGAGCTACAGAAACCTAACACTAACACAGAGTGTCCTGTTCTTCTTCTCTCTCTCTGTCTCTCTAGATGGCCCCCTGGGACCCAGAGATGTAGGCGGAGCTACAGAAACCTAACACTAACATGGAGTGTCCTGTTCTTCTTCTCTCTCTGTCTCTCTAGATGGCCCCCTGGGACCCAGAGATGTAGGCGGAGCTACAGAAACCTAACACTAACACAGAGTGTCCTGTTCTTCTTCTCTCTCAGTCTCTCTAGATGGCCCCCTGGGACCCAGAGATGTAGGCGGAGCTACAGAAACCTAACACTAACACAGAGTGTCCTGTTCTTCTTCTCTCTCTGTCTCTCTAGATGGCCCCCTGGGACCCAGAGATGTAGGCGGAGCTACAGAAACCTAACACTAACACAGAGTGTCCTGTTCTTCTTCTCTCTCTGTCTCTCTAGATGGCCCCCTGGGACCCAGAGATGTAGGCGGAGCTACAGAAACCTAACACTAACACAGAGTGTCCTGTTCTTCTTCTCTCTCTGTCTCTCTAGATGGCCCCCTGGGACCCAGAGATGTAGGCGGAGCTACAGAAACCTAACACTAACACAGTGTCCTGTTCTTCTTCTCTCTCTGTCTCTCTAGATGGCCCCCTGGGACCCAGAGATGTAGGCGGAGCTACAGAAACGTAACACTAACACAGAGTGTCCTGTTCTTCTTCTCTCTCTGTCTCTCTAGATGGCCCCCTGGGACCCAGAGATGTAGGCGGAGCTACAGAAACCTAACACTAACACAGTGTCCTGTTCTTCTTCTCTCTCTCTGTCTCTCTAGATGGCCCCCTGGGACCCAGAGATGTAGGCGGAGCTACAGAAACCTAACACTAACACAGAGTGTCCTGTTCTTCTTCTCTCTCTGTCTCTCTAGATGGCCCCCTGGGACCCAGAGGCGTAGGCGGAGCTACAGAAACGTAACACTAACACAGAGTGTCCTGTTCTTCTTCTCTCTCTGTCTCTCTAGATGGCCCCCTGGGACCCAGAGATGTAGGCGGAGCTACAGAAACGTAACACTAACACAGAGTGTCCTGTTCTTCTTCTCTCTCTGTCTCTCTAGATGGCCCCCTGGGACCCAGAGATGTAGGCGGAGCTACAGAAACCTAACACTAACACAGAGTGTCCTGTTCTTCTTCTCTCTCTGTCTCTCTAGATGGCCCCTGGGACCCAGAGATGTAGGCGGAGCTACAGAAACCTAACACTAACATGGAGTGTCCTGTTCTTCTTCTCTCTCTGTCTCTCTAGATGGCCCCCTGGGACCCAGAGATGTAGGCGGAGCTACAGAAACCTAACACTAACACAGAGTGTCCTGTTCTTCTTCTCTCTCTGTCTCTCTAGATGGCCCCCTGGGACCCAGAGATGTAGGCGGAGCTACAGAAACCTAACACTAACACAGAGTGTCCTGTTCTTCTTCTCTCTCTGTCTCTCTAGATGGCCCCCTGGGACCCAGAGATGTAGGCGGAGCTACAGAAACCTAACACTAACACAGAGTGTCCTGTTCTTCTTCTCTCTCTGTCTCTCTAGATGGCCCCCTGGGACCCAGAGATGTAGGCGGAGCTACAGAAACCTAACACTAACACAGAGTGTCCTGTTCTTCTTCTCTCTCTGTCTCTCTAGATGGCCCCCTGGGACCCAGAGATGTAGGCGGAGCTACAGAAACCTAACACTAACACAGAGTGTCCTGTTCTTCTTCTCTCTCTGTCTCTCTAGATGGCCCCCTGGGACCCAGAGATGTAGGCGGAGCTACAGAAACCTAACAATAACACAGAGTGTCCTGTTCTTCTTCTCTCTCTGTCTCTCTAGATGGCCCCCTGGGACCCAGAGATGTAGGCGGAGCTACAGAAACGTAACACTAACACAGTGTCCTGTTCTTCTTCTCTCTCTGTCTCTCTAGATGGCCCCCTGGGACCCAGAGATGTAGGCGGAGCTACAGAAACCTAACACTAACACAGAGTGTCCTGTTCTTCTTCTCTCTCTGTCTCTCTAGATGGCCCCCTGGGACCCAGAGATGTAGGCGGAGCTACAGAAACGTAACACTAACACACAGTGTCCTGTTCTTCTTCTCTCTCTGTCTCTCTAGATGGCCCCCTGGGACCCAGAGATGTAGGCGGAGCTACAGAAACCTAACACTAACACAGAGTGTCCTGTTCTTCTTCTCTCTCTGTCTCTCTAGATGGCCCCCTGGGACCCAGAGATGTAGGCGGAGCTACAGAAACCTAACACTAACACAGAGTGTCCTGTTCTTCTTCTCTCTCTGTCTCTCTAGATGGCCCCCTGGGACCCAGAGATGTAGGCGGAGCTACAGAAACCTAACAATAACACAGAGTGTCCTGTTCTTCTTCTCTCTCTGTCTCTCTAGATGGCCCCCTGGGACCCAGAGATGTAGGCGGAGCTACAGAAACCTAACACTAACACAGAGTGTCCTGTTCTTCTTCTCTCTCTGTCTCTCTAGATGGCCCCCTGGGACCCAGAGATGTAGGCGGAGCTACAGAAACCTAACACTAACACAGAGTGTCCTGTTCTTCTTCTCTCTCTGTCTCTCTAGATGGCCCCCTGGGACCCAGAGATGTAGGCGGAGCTACAGAAACCTAACACTAACACAGAGTGTCCTGTTCTTCTTCTCTCTCTGTCTCTCTAGATGGCCCCCTGGGACCCAGAGGCGTAGGCGGAGCTACAGAAACCTAACACTAACACAGAGTGTCCTGTTCTTCTTCTCTCTCTGTCTCTCTAGATGGCCCCCTGGGACCCAGAGATGTAGGCGGAGCTACAGAAACCTAACACTAACACAGAGTGTCCTGTTCTTCTTCTCTCTCTGTCTCTCTAGATGGCCCCCTGGGACCCAGAGATGTAGGCGGAGCTACAGAAACCTAACACTAACACAGAGTGTCCTGTTCTTCTTCTCTCTCTGTCTCTCTAGATGGCCCCCTGGGACCCAGAGATGTAGGCGGAGCTACAGAAACCTAACACTAACACAGAGTGTCCTGTTCTTCTTCTCTCTCTGTCTCTCTAGATGGCCCCCTGGGACCCAGAGATGTAGGCGGAGCTACAGAAACCTAACACTAACACAGAGTGTCCTGTTCTTCTTCTCTCTCTGTCTCTCTAGATGGCCCCCTGGGACCCAGAGATGTAGGCGGAGCTACAGAAACCTAACACTAACATGGAGTGTCCTGTTCTTCTTCTCTCTCTGTCTCTCTAGATGGCCCCCTGGGACCCAGAGATGTAGGCGGAGCTACAGAAACCTAACACTAACACAGAGTGTCCTGTTCTTCTTCTCTCTCTGTCTCTCTAGATGGCCCCCTGGGACCCAGAGATGTAGGCGGAGCTACAGAAACCTAACACTAACACAGAGTGTCCTGTTCTTCTTCTCTCTCTGTCTCTCTAGATGGCCCCCTGGGACCCAGAGATGTAGGCGGAGCTACAGAAACCTAACACTAACACAGAGTGTCCTGTTCTTCTTCTCTCTCTGTCTCTCTAGATGGCCCCCTGGGACCCAGAGATGTAGGCGGAGCTACAGAAACCTAACACTAACACAGAGTGTCCTGTTCTTCTTCTCTCTCTGTCTCTCTAGATGGCCCCCTGGGACCCAGAGATGTAGGCGGAGCTACAGAAACCTAACACTAACACAGAGTGTCCTGTTCTTCTTCTCTCTCTGTCTCTCTAGATGGCCCCCTGGGACCCAGAGGCGTAGGCGGAGCTACAGGAGACAGAGGCGTAGGCGGAGCTACAGAAACCTAACACTAACATGGAGTGTCCTGTTCTTCTTCTCTCTCTGTCTCTCTAGATGGCCCCCTGGGACCCAGAGGCGTAGGAGGAGCTACAGGAGACAGAGGCGTAGGCGGAGCTACAGAAACCTAACACTAACATGGAGTGTCCTGTTCTTCTTCTCTCTCTGTCTCTCTAGATGGCCCCCTGGGACCCAGAGGCGTAGGAGGAGCTACAGGAGACAGAGGCGTAGGCGGAGCTACAGAAACCTAACACTAACATGGAGTGTCCTGTTCTTCTTCTCTCTCTGTCTCTCTAGATGGCCCCCTGGGACCCAGAGATGTAGGCGGAGCTACAGAAACCTAACACTAACACAGAGTGTCCTGTTCTTCTTCTCTCTCTGTCTCTCTAGATGGCCCCCTGGGACCCAGAGGCGTAGGCGGAGCTACAGAAACCTAACACTAACACAGAGTGTCCTGTTCTTCTTCTCTCTCTGTCTCTCTAGATGGCCCCCTGGGACCCAGAGATGTAGGCGGAGCTACAGAAACCTAACACTAACACAGAGTGTCCTGTTCTTCTTCTCTCTCTGTCTCTCTAGATGGCCCCCTGGGACCCAGAGATGTAGGCGGAGCTACAGAAACCTAACACTAACACAGAGTGTCCTGTTCTTCTTCTCTCTCTGTCTCTCTAGATGGCCCCCTGGGACCCAGAGATGTAGGCGGAGCTACAGAAACCTAACACTAACACAGAGTGTCCTGTTCTTATTCTCTCTCTGTCTCTCTAGATGGCCCCCTGGGACCCAGAGATGTAGGCGGAGCTACAGAAACCTAACACTAACACAGAGTGTCCTGTTCTTCTTCTCTCTCTGTCTCTCTAGATGGCCCCCTGGGACCCAGAGATGTAGGCGGAGCTACAGAAACCTAACACTAACACAGAGTGTCCTGTTCTTCTTCTCTCTCTGTCTCTCTAGATGGCCCCCTGGGACCCAGAGATGTAGGCGGAGCTATAGAAACGTAACACTAACACAGAGTGTCCTGTTCTTCTTCTCTCTCTGTCTCTCTAGATGGCCCCCTGGGACCCAGAGATGTAGGCGGAGCTACAGAAACCTAACACTAACACAGAGTGTCCTGTTCTTCTTCTCTCTCTGTCTCTCTAGATGGCCCCCTGGGACCCAGAGGCGTAGGCGGAGCTACAGAAACCTAACACTAACACAGAGTGTCCTGTTCTTCTTCTCTCTCTGTCTCTCTAGATGGCCCCCTGGGACCCAGAGATGTAGGCGGAGCTACAGAAACCTAACACTAACACAGAGTGTCCTGTTCTTCTTCTCTCTCTGTCTCTCTAGATGGCCCCCTGGGACCCAGAAGCGTAGGCGGAGCTTCAGAAACCTAACACTAACACAGAGTGTCCTGTTCTTCTTCTCTCTCTGTCTCTCTAGATGGCCCCCTGGGACCCAGAGATGTAGGCGGAGCTACAGAAACCTAACACTAACACAGAGTGTCCTGTTCTTCTTCTCTCTCTCTGTCTCTCTAGATGGCCCCCTGGGACCCAGAGACGTAGGCGGAGCTACAGAAACCTAACACTAACACAGTGTCCTGTTCTTCTTCTCTCTCTGTCTCTCTAGATGGCCCCCTGGGACCCAGAGATGTAGGCGGAGCTACAGAAACCTAACACTAACACAGAGTGTCCTGTTCTTCTTCTCTCTCTCTGTCTCTCTAGATGGCCCCCTGGGACCCAGAGATGTAGGCGGAGCTACAGAAACCTAACACTAACACAGAGTGTCCTGTTCTTCTTCTCTCTCTGTCTCTCTAGATGGCCCCCTGGGACCCAGAGATGTAGGCGGAGCTACAGAAACCTAACACTAACACAGAGTGTCCTGTTCTTCTTCTCTCTCTGTCTCTCTAGATGGCCCCCTGGGACCCAGAGATGTAGGCGGAGCTACAGAAACCTAACACTAACACAGAGTGTCCTGTTCTTCTTCTCTCTGTCTCTCTAGATGGCCCCCTGGGACCCAGAGATGTAGGCGGAGCTACAGAAACCTAACACTAACACAGAGTGTCCTGTTCTTCTTCTCTCTCTGTCTCTCTAGATGGCCCCCTGGGACCCAGAGATGTAGGCGGAGCTACAGAAACCTAACACTAACACAGAGTGTCCTGTTCTTCTTCTCTCTCTGTCTCTCTAGATGGCCCCCTGGGACCCAGAGATGTAGGCGGAGCTACAGAAACCTAACACTAACACAGTGTCCTGTTCTTCTTCTCTCTCTGTCTCTCTAGATGTCCCCCTGGGACCCAGAGATGTAGGCGGAGCTACAGAAACCTAACACTAACATGGAGTGTCCTGTTCTTCTTCTCTCTCTGTCTCTCTAGATGGCCCCCTGGGACCCAGAGGCGTAGGCGGAGCTACAGAAACCTAACACTAACACAGAGTGTCCTGTTCTTCTTCTCTCTCTGTCTCTCTAGATGGCCCCCTGGGACCCAGAGACGTAGGCGGAGCTACAGAAACCTAACACTAACACAGAGTGTCCTGTTCTTCTTCTCTCTCTGTCTCTCTAGATGGCCCCCTGGGACCCAGAGGCGTAGGCGGAGCTACAGAAACCTAACACTAACACAGAGTGTCCTGTTCTTCTTCTCTCTCTGTCTCTCTAGATGGCCCCCTGGGACCCAGAGATGTAGGCGGAGCTACAGAAACCTAACACTAACACAGAGTGTCCTGTTCTTCTTCTCTCTCTGTCTCTCTAGATGGCCCCCTGGGACCCAGAGATGTAGGCGGAGCTACAGAAACCTAACACTAACACAGAGTGTCCTGTTCTTCTTCTCTCTCTGTCTCTCTAGATGGCCCCCTGGGACCCAGAGATGTAGGCGGAGCTACAGAAACCTAACACTAACACAGTGTCCTGTTCTTCTTCTCTCTCTGTCTCTCTAGATGGCCCCCTGGGACCCAGAGATGTAGGCGGAGCTACAGAAACCTAACACTAACACAGTGTCCTGTTCTTCTTCTCTCTCTGTCTCTCTAGATGGCCCCCTGGGACCCAGAGATGTAGGCGGAGCTACAGAAACCTAACACTAACACAGTGTCCTGTTCTTCTTCTCTCTCTGTCTCTCTAGATGGCCCCCTGGGACCCAGAGACGTAGGCGGAGCTACAGAAACCTAACACTAACACAGTGTCCTGTTCTTCTTCTCTCTCTGTCTCTCTAGATGGCCCCCTGGGACCCAGAGATGTAGGCGGAGCTACAGAAACCTAACACTAACACAGAGTGTCCTGTTCTTCTTCTCTCTCTGTCTCTCTAGATGGCCCCCTGGGACCCAGAGATGTAGGCGGAGCTACAGAAACCTAACACTAACACAGAGTGTCCTGTTCTTCTTCTCTCTCTGTCTCTCTAGATGGCCCCCTGGGACCCAGAGATGTAGGCGGAGCTACAGAAACCTAACACTAACACAGAGTGTCCTGTTCTTCTTCTCTCTCTGTCTCTCTAGATGGCCCCCTGGGACCCAGAGATGTAGGCGGAGCTACAGAAACCTAACACTAACACAGAGTGTCCTGTTCTTCTTCTCTCTCTGTCTCTCTAGATGGCCCCCTGGGACCCAGAGATGTAGGCGGAGCTACAGAAACCTAACACTAACACAGAGTGTCCTGTTCTTCTTCTCTCTCTGTCTCTCTAGATGGCCCCCTGGGACCCAGAGATGTAGGCGGAGCTACAGAAACCTAACACTAACACAGAGTGTCCTGTTCTTCTTCTCTCTCTGTCTCTCTAGATGGCCCCCTGGGACCCAGAGATGTAGGCGGAGCTACAGAAACGTAACACTAACACAGAGTGTCCTGTTCTTCTTCTCTCTCTGTCTCTCTAGATGGCCCCCTGGGACCCAGAGACGTAGGCGGAGCTACAGAAACCTAACACTAACACAGAGTGTCCTGTTCTTCTTCTCTCTCTGTCTCTCTAGATGGCCCCCTGGGACCCAGAGATGTAGGCGGAGCTACAGAAACCTAACACTAACACAGAGTGTCCTGTTCTTCTTCTCTCTCTGTCTCTCTAGATGGCCCCCTGGGACCCAGAGATGTAGGCGGAGCTACAGAAACCTAACACTAACACAGAGTGTCCTGTTCTTCTTCTCTCTCTGTCTCTCTAGATGGCCCCCTGGGACCCAGAGATGTAGGCGGAGCTACAGAAACCTAACACTAACACAGAGTGTCCTGTTCTTCTTCTCTCTCTGTCTCTCTAGATGGCCCCCTGGGACCCAGAGATGTAGGCGGAGCTACAGAAACGTAACACTAACACAGAGTGTCCTGTTCTTCTTCTCTCTCTGTCTCTCTAGATGGCCCCCTGGGACCCAGAGATGTAGGCGGAGCTACAGAAACCTAACACTAACACAGAGTGTCCTGTTCTTCTCTCTCTCTGTCTCTCTAGATGGCCCCCTGGGACCCAGAGATGTAGGCGGAGCTACAGAAACCTAACACTAACACAGAGTGTCCTGTTCTTCTTCTCTCTCTGTCTCTCTAGATGGCCCCCTGGGACCCAGAGATGTAGGCGGAGCTACAGAAACCTAACACTAACACAGAGTGTCCTGTTCTTCTTCTCTCTCTGTCTCTCTAGATGGCCCCCTGGGACCCAGAGATGTAGGCGGAGCTACAGAAACCTAACACTAACACAGAGTGTCCTGTTCTTCTTCTCTCTCTGTCTCTCTAGATGGCCCCCTGGGACCCAGAGATGTAGGCGGAGCTACAGAAACCTAACACTAACACAGAGTGTCCTGTTCTTCTTCTCTCTCTGTCTCTCTAGATGGCCCCCTGGGACCCAGAGATGTAGGCGGAGCTACAGAAACCTAACACTAACACAGAGTGTCCTGTTCTTCTCTCTCTCTGTCTCTCTAGATGGCCCCCTGGGACCCAGAGATGTAGGCGGAGCTACAGAAACCTAACACTAACACAGAGTGTCCTGTTCTTCTTCTCTCTCTGTCTCTCTAGATGGCCCCCTGGGACCCAGAGATGTAGGCGGAGCTACAGAAACCTAACACTAACACAGAGTGTCCTGTTCTTCTTCTCTCTCTGTCTCTCTAGATGGCCCCCTGGGACCCAGAGATGTAGGCGGAGCTACAGAAACCTAACACTAACACAGAGTGTCCGTTCTTCTTCTCTCTCTGTCTCTCTAGATGGCCCCCTGGGACCCAGAGACGTAGGCGGAGCTACAGAAACGTAACACTAACACAGAGTGTCCTGTTCTTCTTCTCTCTCTGTCTCTCTAGATGGCCCCCTGGGACCCAGAGACGTAGGCGGAGCTACAGAAACCTAACACTAACACAGAGTGTCCTGTTCTTCTTCTCTCTCTGTCTCTCTAGATGGCCCCCTGGGACCCAGAGATGTAGGCGGAGCTACAGAAACCTAACACTAACACAGAGTGTTCTGTTCTTCTTCTCTCTCTGTCTCTCTAGATGGCCCCCTGGGACCCAGAGATGTAGGCGGAGCTACAGAAACCTAACACTAACACAGAGTGTCCTGTTCTTCTTCTCTCTCTGTCTCTCTAGATGGCCCCCTGGGACCCAGAGGCCTAGTGGAAGCTACAGAGATGTGTACCCAGGAGTGTTTGGTGCTTGGCCACTCTGACAACTGCTGGATGCCCCCTACCCTCGGCTCCTACAGCCAGCCCAAGTCTCCAGTGTCCAACTTCGCCACCCAGAAAGTGTGGGCCAAAGAGAAACTGCTCAACGGCCACACTACGTTGACCCGGACCTGGAAGACCGATAGTGGGCGGGACCAGTTTTGTGACAAGAAGCAATTTGGCAGCGGGGAGGGACACTTCAGCAGCAGTGGCCACATGGCTGACATCCCATTGGCTAGTTTGAAATCCTACCAGCCTACCACTGGCCCAGACTCTTCGAAGGAACACCAGCTATAAAAGGAGCTCTGATTGGAGGCAGCCAATCTAAACAGGGCTGCGATTGGATAATCTGAACAGGACAGATGACGCAAGTTTCAAGAGTTTTTTTTTCTTTTTTTCTTTCTTGTTCGTACGATTTGATTTCAGTCGATGCTTGTGCTATGTGATAGTTACATGTGCTACGTAGGCCACTAGACTAGTACTGATGCAGTGTACTCTACAATGCAACTTTTTGGCGATGGATGGATAGATGGATAGATGACGCAAGAGAAAGTCTCTTGGGATTCCCTTTTGACGGACGAACCCCCGCCCCATAAACAAAACATTTCCTCATCACTCTGATGGCTGGAACGAAGGGCGGTCGAATCCACCTGGGAAACAGGCAGAACACGATCCAGGTCACCTGGGAAACAGGCAGAACACGATCCAGGTCACCTGGGAAACAGGCAGAACACGATCCAGGCCACCTGGGAAACAGGCAGAACACGATCCAGGCCACCTGGGAAAAAAACGGAAGAATACCTAAACAGAAATTCGTATACTCAACAGAAAAAGAAAAAAATGATCAACAATATTATGTCTGACCAATATATTCCAATATTGTGACGTGGTTGTTATTGAGTTTGTTTGAGACTATATTAATCTACACAATCAAAGAAAAATGGAGATACAGGCTACGTGCAAAATGGTACCCTATGACCTATTTAGTGCACTACTTTTAACCAGGGTCCTAGAGCTTTGGTAAAAAGTAGTGCACTACATAGGGGAATAAGGTGCGATTTGGGACGTAAATAACCCCCCCCCCACACACACACACAAACACAATTCCAGTATAGGAAGGCGTGCGTCGCTCTGATTGATAACACTGTTAGTGAACACTTGTCTAGTCTGTCAATAGTCTGTGTGTTTTGTAAATAGGACGTGTGATACTAACCCAGTTG